>NW_026731577.1:167500-310000 GCF_028476545.2 Physella acuta
TCTTCGATAAAGACTGTCCACAAAAGTTTATCATCTGTGTAGACAAATTTACAAAATATACGTCACTCAATGAATCTTCATCTTCGGTAGAGACAGTTCCACAAACCCGCTGCTCCACCAATATGTGATGGGGGGTTTCAAATATATTATATAATTATATCTTTTCTATATCTTTTCTATATTCTGATCTGCTACTATTCATACGACAACTATTATACTTGTGAGTAGGACGGGAATCACTCTTATGTTCCGCAGACACTAATTAACAACGTCAACCACTTCGTTTATGAAAAGAACACTAACTTTATTAATACACACTTATTTGCACAATATCAAAGAATACATCCGTCTCCTACCATTACTAACCCCCAACTCACGTTACTGCCGCGGTTTACGTCATTGGTACATTGTCGTGTCATGCTCACGTCACATTCGCGCCACAAATATTGTATTCAACATGCGCACAATACTCTCGCACCAAATCGTCTACAGTCAAGTTCGCACCGTCCTTTGTAACCTCTACTAGTCGTCTAATTCTTTATATCTACGCTATGACATGAGTCATGATTAATAATATTTCGCTTACTGTTCAGATGCCCCCGCCGTTGGTCGTCGACCCCCTACTATAGTATGTTATATATGTGGGCGAGAATATGGGACAGCATCTATCGGTATACATGAGAAACAGTGTCTGGCAAAATGGAAATTTGAAAATGATCAGCTCCCCCCCAAATCCCGCAGACCTGTCCCGGTGAAGCCACAGATCCTAGAGGAGGCCCAGCAGGGGATAAGTGGCAGCAAGACGGGCACATACAATCTGGACGCCATCAACGAGGCTGCATTCCAAGCAGCGCAAGCTCAGTACTTGCCCTGTCACAAATGTGGCCGGACTTTCCTTCCTGATCGTCTGCCTGTTCATGAACATACCTGCCGGGGCAAAGCTACTATCACAAGGATATAATTTAGTATAAACAAGATGTGTTATGTTTCCCATGACTAGTAGGCTCTGATTATGACATCATGAAGCTTCAAACGAGCTACTCACAATTGTTTACAGAAATTTTTTTTGAGTCAGCAGCCGTATGAAATAATGGAACTAACTTCTGCTTAAAGACATTATTTTTTTAAAAAAAATGATGTCATTATAAAAAAAAATACTGAAACGTTTGTTGCATCTTATAATGTGACATGAAAGTAAAATAATAAAGTACTGCTTAGAAAAATCTTTGAAGCAATAACTTTTGTGTTTTAACATTTAAAGGTTTTTAGTCAAGCAAACTTAAATATTTTGTATATTTTTTTTGTAAAAAGTTCATACTGTTGCTTATGTTTGCTTTAAAATGATTATTTTTTTGTTTTGTTGAACTACTAAATAATTCAGTTTTTTATATATTGTTTTGTAAAAAGTTGTTAATATTTTTAGTATTTTTGAACTGTGGAAAAAGTAATTTTCTTCTTTCCTGTATTGTTTTCTTTTTAATAACAATATGAGTGAGAATTAATGTAAGTATAGTTTAAGATTCAGATGTTTCAATATATTCTAAGTGATACCAGTGAAGTTTTTACATTGTGTATCACCTTGTATTTGATGATTTCTAATTTTTAACATTCAAGTTTCAATTCCAGTCTTATTGCTTTTAAGTTCAGTGTTTAATTTTAACCAAAAATGTTGGGTTGGAGGGGGGGGGGGGGGGGGTTATGGATAGAAACATTGAATGACGCATTTTATGAAGGAACATAATTCCATTACAAGATGTACACACCAATGTGCAAAAACCTGACCCATCAGTTGAATTTGGCTTTCAAAGAAAGAAAATTTATTTGGCACCATCTTTTGGGATAAAATTTCTTTAAAAGGTCCACCAATATTTAAATACATTCTTCCAATTTATCTACAGGGTGTTTGCAGGAAAATGTCTCGGAAGAAACAGTCATACATTCCTGGCCTGAATGCCAGACCGGATGATTTTGAGATGCCCCCACGACCCCAAATAGAGGTTGGTCAACTATTTTAGAGCCCAGTATAGCACTTATATGCTCCAACAACAATAGAATTGAGTGAAGCTGCTATTTTTGAACCCATCATATCATGCCCAAAAACCACCAAACAAGGTGGTTATAGAACCATTTTTGAACCCATCATATCATGCTCAAAAATCATCAAATGAGGTAGTGAACCAACTATTTTTGAACCCATCATATCATGCCCAAAAACCACCAAGTTGTACAAACTATTTTTGAACCCATCATATCATGCCCAAAAACCACCAAGTTGTACAAACTATTTTTGAACCCATCATATCATGCCCAAAAACCACCAAGTTGTACAAACTATTTTTGAACCCATCATATCATGCTCAAAAATCATCAAATGAGGTAGTGAACCAACTATTTTTGAACCCATCATATCATGCTCAAAAACCACCAAGTTGTACAAACTATATTTGAACCCATCATATCATGCTCAAAGATGATCAAACAAGGTGGTTAAAGAACCAACTATTTTTGAACCCTTCACACACCTTAAATCCACCATATGAGGTTATGGAACCCTTGTTTAACCCATCATGCATCACACAAGTGATAACAAGTCCTCCCCAGTGTTAAACCCAATCTGTGCTGATGAGGCATCATGGGATGATTCAGCTCTCTTCTGTAATTGTCACAGCTGTTTAGCTATAGCCCTTGTGGTTATATGATCATCTTAGTTGTATGATCTTAGTTGATAATGCTAATTGTTGATCTAGTGCTCCATTTCAGACAGCTTTTACATACAATTTAACAGAGCTTCATCATGTATTTGTTATATAAATGGGACTACTAAAATACATTATGTACCAAGTTAAACTATTTAAAAAATAAGCTTTTATTTAATTCAAAATGTTTGTCTTTTTTATTTGTGGCAAATCTTGTCACACAATC
Organism: Physella acuta; assembly: GCF_028476545.2. Lineage (NCBI taxonomy): Eukaryota > Metazoa > Mollusca > Gastropoda > Physidae > Physella > Physella acuta. Next base: position 170,423 of record NW_026731577.1, read on the forward strand.
TTGACCCGCTTTTAATGTAATGCAGCAATTTTGTTATAGATACTTAGGTCTCTAAAGAAAATGTAAGAATATCTAAAAAGAAATTGTATCTACTTAGTAAATTAGTCATTAAAATTTATTTTTAAGATTAGTAAATTTAATAGTTTGAGTGGAGATAACATGATTCAGTACTAACAGTTGCTTGATATTTGACAATTTAACAACAGTTAAGTATCCTGATTAACGGGTTCACGGTACACACTCAGGTGTGAAAAAAAGTTTTTATCGCCAGGTGCTGATCTGGGCTTAAAGTAAATATTTTAAGTCTTTAAGTACTCACTGTTTTATTCAGACTAAGCTGAAATTTCATGCAATTATAAAATATCTTTTTTGAAGCCTTGTTCGGGTTACATTTTTTTGCTTCAAAACCACAAGCTGATACAGTTCGTTATAAAACTTTAATTTTCATTTGTCTTCAGACTGAAGATGATATCCTTATTGACGACTTTTGTAAAGGCAAGAAGAATCCATCAATGGTTTTGCATGAATACTGCCAGAAAAATAAAATTCCCTTGACCTTCAAAGATGAGCCAGTTGATCTTAAACAGAGGAATGCAGTATATGGCAAGTAAGTATAAATTTTGTCAAGAATAAATCAATATTTTGGCATGTTAGTGTATTTTTAAGGAAGTGTAAATTTTAGCTTGTGTGGTGGTAGGAATTAATCTTAACCCTTAAAGCTTTGCTGTTACATAATTTATAACGCGTAAGGCCATGTGGTACACGCTTTAAGGGTTAATAATAAATGAAGAAAAGGGGATCTCAACCTTTTCTTAAGTCTGTGTGACTACTCACATTTACTCAACAATCAAAAATAGCCTCTTGTATACTTCATACAACAAAATGACCATGTGTATTCCAATACAACACTGCAAAGACATATAATTGTTACATTAACACCTAATTTTACTTCTAATTATTTCCACATCAAAATCAGTAATTTCTCTGCTCGTAAATTTAAAGATTCATTCCTACAAGAACTTATAGAACCCTTCTTTAATTATTTCCACATCAAAATCAGTACTAAATTTCTCTGCTCGTAAATTTAAAGATTTATTCCTACAAGAACTTATAGAACCCTTCTTTAACCCAGTATGCATCATACAAGTAATAACAATTCCTCCCTGGTGTTAAACCCAATCCTCGCTACTACGAGAACACCAGTTCCTACTAACTTTCATGGACTGTAACTATATTTATCTATCCCATAACCCTGGGAGCATTGTAGGGTTACAACAATTTTTCATAATGCCTACCTTCTTTCACTGACCCCCCTGCAGCTTTTAATGTAAGAAATACCAATCCTTGATGTTCTCCTTCTAACTTTATCTTTGCCCCTCCCTCCTTTGCACTGTGCCCCTGTATGATTGACTGTCAGCTAGGGTGGGATGGGGTTAGAGAAGGGTTTTATGAAGACATGGCAGTGCAGTAGACAGTCTTCCATTGGAAAACCAGGCTGTCTCACATTACTTAAAAATATATTGATGGCTTGTTTTAAATCTGTTGCAGTTTTGGTTGCAGAGCCATAATAGATGGCTTAGCGTACCCACAAGGAGTGGGAACAAATAAGAAAGAAGCCAAAAATGAAGCCTCTAAGCTGGCATTTCGAGCTTTAGTTGGGCTTGATGATTACACACCAGGTATGTTAACAGTTCAATCCACAATCATATTTACGCTACTCTGTTTAAATTTAAGTGAGTTTTTAGCTACAAAAGAATCCTCTTTAGACCTAATGATCCATTTGGCAGATGAAGTAGAGTTCATTTGTTGCTAGACCTCGGTATATGAAGGGAAGGTGTGCACTTTGCCCAGCTGCCTTTACTTTCAGTAACATGAGTTAGGTACCTATCAGCGCTGGGTGTACTTAGGGACGTTCCACTGACTTGGACCCGAATTCGAACTCGAGACTTTGAGGTTAAGCAGCCTAGCGCTCTATCACTTAGGCCACGCAGTTCCATTTATAACAAAAAAACTTAATCCCAGTTATTCTAACTCTGTTTTAATAATTGTGTTGTTGACCATCCCTTATGGCAGTTCCCCTTAGTGTTGATCTGGATGATAACAGGTTTATAGAGGTGCGAACCTTAAGTGATATCTGTGAACGGAAAGGGCTGCGTTATATCAAAGACATGAGTCTGGAACCAGATCAGTAAGTATGACTTTACTAGATCTAGCATTTTTCACACAATATAGCAGCAGCATAACCAGATCAGTGAGTATGACATTACTAGATCTAGCATTTTTCAAACAATATAGCAGTAGCATAACCAGATCAGTGAGTATGACATTACTAGATCTAGCATTTTTCACACAATATAGCAGTAGCATAACCAGATCAGTGAGTATGACATTACTAGATCTAGCATTTTTCACACAATATAGCAGCAGCATACCCAGATCAGGGAGTATGACATTACTAGATCTAGCATTTTTCACACAATATAGCAGCAGCATACCCAGATCAGTGAGTATGACATCACTAGATCTAGCATTTTTCACACAATATAGCAGCAGCATACCCAGATCAGTGAGTATGACATTACTAGATCATGCATTTTTCATACAAAATAGCATCACATAATGAACCTTTTTATTGCAAACTGACACGTAATTTATAATTTTTCTATTAAGGAATCTTCAATCTCATAAATTAATTCTGTATATTTTTGAATGCCCTGTTTAGTGGTAAGATCGTCCTTTTCAAACAGTGCTTTTCAACATTACATTACCAGATGCTGTCTGTCTTATATGGTGGGCTAAACAAGCTTGAGCAATGTTCAGTAGCCAGATAGACCACAATGGGGAGAAAAAGAATCCAGCATTTCTCTCTCACAGACACACACAGTGTCAGCTGCTAGACTCATAAGTTTCAGTCAGACAATTGCTCAACCCCCCCCCTTCCACTGCATCACAACCAAATTACTTGAATAGGATGGACAGTATTGTTGAGGGGCTACAACCTGTGGTATCAAACTTGGGAGGTTTGGGTTGGCAAGCTGCATCTGGCTGTTAGATCACACCTTCCCCATAAATAGATGCTAAATGTCACCATATGGGTGGACACCATTAGATGAAAGTGCTTCATTTAAATAACCAACACTATACTCTGTTACACTTCACTTGTTTTTAAACTGTTTCAACTTATCTAAACTAAAAGAAAAATTTTCCTATCAAAATAGAGTAAAAAATGGAAAAAAAAATGCTTCTGCTGTTATTATTTTTTACGAGTTTAAAAGATAGAATTATAAGATGATCTATTGTTTTACTTAAATGTTTAAAAAATGCTACTTTTTTCATGCATCAGTCAAATTTGATATATTATTTACAGAAAATATACCTGCACCTTGGTTATATCAGGGTTTGATCCAATCAGAGAGACCAGTGCCGACAGGGAGGAAGCAATAATTATTGCCCACAGAAAAGCACTTCAGCTACTTAAAGGAAATGTATCAGAGGTAACATTCAAGTAATCTCTAAACATGCAATCATAAAAACTTAAGTGTTTTTTGAATCACTTTGATATTTTAGGTTATTGATATTTTAAGGAGCTTGACAGTGTGTGAAAAAAAGTAATAACAACTTGGTTTTTTTATCATTATAGTAAGGTTTGTAAAGAAGAAAGACAAAAAATTTTAAATAAATTATTTCAAGAGCAAAAATTACCAGAATCGGAAACCTAGAGCACACAAGTAATTGTGGCTTATGGTTAGTATTTCAAAAGTGATACAACAAAAAAGTCAGTTGTTCAAAAGTCAACAGAAATGCAGGCTCAAAGTAAAAAGTTCTTTTATAAGTCCACTGCATTTGCACAATTTATTACATACCTTTTTTAAATTTCTTCTTTTTGTAGCTTCAATTTTTTTCAAAGCGGAAGCTTACTCAGAAGTCAAAAAAACCTCTTTGCTCCTTGCCAACAATCATGATCTGGTCTCTCACATAAAACTTGACAGATGCCATTACAACTTCCTAACTCAAACTTCAACATTTTTTTTTAAATTCCACAATAAAGTGTATATCAATTCTGCCTATATCAAAAACATGCCTTTAATTTTTAATAATCATTCTTGCATTGAAAAACATAAAGAATTTAAATCTCTTCCAATTTTAGAAAAATGTAATGAGTGCAAGTCTAAAACAAAAAGAGACATATTCAGAAATTTTAGTTTTTAAATAATGCTAAGTTTTTAAAAAAATCTTAAGTAGGCCCAACCTAATAAAGATTATTGGGCTGTCAGACTATGAATAATATTAAAACTAATGTAAAAACAACAAATGACAAGCTAGATGTTACTATTAAAAATACTTTAAAATAAAATTTGGTTATCATATATAATCAGGCTGAATTTATATTACTTTTTTATTTCAAATGTCTAGTTCAATGTTATATATTAGATGTATGTAAATTGGGTGACAAAACAGTATATCTCAAAGACACTTATTTAATTCTACTTTTATGAATCTGATCAACAGATAGAGCTTCAGCCTGAAGCCTCAGCCAACGGAGTACGTCTTCCTAGTCCCAACTTGGCTTATTCCAGGGAAAAAATAGCCCTGGAGGCCCTCTATGAAGTTTTAAGTACTTTACCCCCAGAACTCCATGCTGTTGAACATCATTTGGCTTGTATATTCATGTCTAATGACTCCATATCTGGTTGGTTGAGTTTTTGTATTCAATTGTAACTATTAATTTTTATTCTTTTACTCTTAAAAAACTCAGTTGATTTGCAGATTTAAATTCTAGGTCATGATATTGGTAGAACAGCGTTTTTTAAATATTTTAAATAATATTATATTTACATTAGCTGTATTCACAAAATAGCAGGTTTAAAATACCAAAGAATTGCATTTAACTGAATTGCTTAGATGTTTAAGTCTGCAAAATGATTTGATGTAAAAAGTTTGTTATAATTAAGATACAATTCATGATTATATTTTTGTTAGCATATTTACATTTTTTTACAGAATTGTGTGCACAATCTGGAAAATGTAACAATGAATGGAATTTAGAAAAGTGCATTTACAGATTAAAATTTCTGGAAAATCTCTAGTTTTTTTTCTTTTGATTCTAACAGAATGTATATAAAATAATTAGTTTTTGCTAATTCTAACTGAGATTAAAGGAAAAGGTCAAGTATCTATATTTAAAAAGAAATTCTGTAGTTTTTGTAGTAGTAAAATTGCATTTGGGGTGCACTAAACTAAGTCAATCCATGTTTTCTCCCGTAATTTTCCCCATTACTTTCCACTATCTCTGTCATTATAATTTATTTTTAACAATGAGACTCCTGCAACATGAGCTTTATAGAGGCTGGCTAAAAATACTGGGGGAAATTTTGTACCATGATAAAAAATAAATAATTACTTCATTCACCAAACTTGAAGAAGTATGTATGCATGTGACATTGCAGTTCAGTAGTGGGCTTTATATAGGCTCATCTTTTTTTAATTTATAAATTAACTATTAGTTATCTTTATTTCATCTATATATATCAAAATGAAAATATGTCTGTCCTTTATGTGTTACTACACCTTTCATCCGATCGCCTTGAAACTTTAGGAAATTGTTAAAAATACTCATGGAGAGATTTCTGATGGAAAAAATATAAAGAAGGAGCTTCCCAGTAGGGTGCAATGCAATTTTTCCCTGTATACAGGATATAAAAAAAATTCAGTACACGGTATATTAAAAAAGTCAGATGTTGTTTGACATTGTTCATCCAAGTGCCTTGAAAATTTGGAGAGTTGATGAGAATACTCGTTTATTCTCCTGATAGTGCCACACTATGTCCCTGACACCTCAGCTGTTGTCAGGCGTATTCTACCTCACTATTATGGAAGGTGACTAACGTACACTCAAGGCTTTTATATAGCACGCCCTGGGACGTCTGGACGGTAACGTGGACAAATCGCATCCCAACAACTGTGATCCATATAAATAACAGGGTCATGTGTCTAAAAGTACTTGATTGGTAATGTGCAGATATAATCCTCTTAAAGTACTGCATCATCGGGCAGCAACGTGAAGGATGGGTTCGCTAACAGTTTCTTAAAATGATTAAAACAGTTTGCTTCACGGCTTAAACAGAAATATAGTCCTGTAAAAGTACATTAAGTAAATTAACTTGGGCAGTTGAAGCAACGTTCATTTGTTTATTTGATCTTGAGATATAAATGGATTATCAGTATGTGCCCAACTGCACTCTCTATCCCCTGAATCAAGTCAAATATCTCTCAGAACTATGTGGTTTCAAAGCCTAGAATTAATCTCATGGCTTTTGGGTTAGCAACAGTGTGCTTGTCCACATGACCACGCCCTTCCCTTTGTAATGTAATGTTAGCATTGTATTTGTTTCTACCTAAGTTTTACGTTGTTATGGTGTGACATTTTGTCTTGCTATTGTTTCAGAGTTTAAAGGTGAAGGAACCATTGTAGCTTGCGGCACTGGCAACAGCAGCATTGCTGTGGAGTCTTTGACCTTAGATGGCCGCTGTTTGCTAGATAGTTCCTGCCTGACCACCGCTAGAAGAGCTTTTAAAAGGTTGGTTCATTCCAGAAAGTTTTAGTTTTGAAAATGTAAATTGTTTTTACAACTCTCTGATCCTGTTCATGAATACAACTAAAACAGAATAATTTTTTTTCTATTTTTTTGTTCAAGTCTTCTCATTGAGTTGATAGAATTGACATAACAAAAAATCATTCAGCACTTAAAGAATTTTTTAAAAGCTGAAATGCAATTATTTACCAGTCTTCAGTTGAATTTAGTTTGACAAGTTTTTTTTAACCCCCCACACACATAGTAAAATTAAAAATAAAAGCCAATATTTATTGTTAGGCAATTATTTATATAACTGACTTCAAATTGACATATACCAAGGCAATATTTTTAGCGCAATTTCCATTCTGGAGAATTGCGTTTATTAACCCGTCATTTCTGGATGGATGAATGGATGGATGAATGTGTGTCCGCAGCTTTAAGTCGTATCTCCTCCTCAACGAAGCAATATCGAGGACTAGTTCCAAAAGCAATTATGTTAAGCAAGTTACGAGGATGAACATAGGCCAAAAAAATTCCTGGTTTCTTTCATGGATTTCCTGGAAAAGCCAAAAAACCTCGAACAAATGCACTTTTTGCTCCATATCTCGGCAACCAGACCACTTAGCGACTTGAAACATTTACCAATCGATTCCTGCCATAATTTAAACCAATATTGCCGAAGAAAGTTTTCAAAAATATCCTTTCGTTCGGTCACAAAAATTTTTTTAATATATTTTAAGCTGAGCGTCTTGTAGGCCTAGTTTTAATTTAAACTGAGCGTCTTGTAGGTTTTTAGCGCAAAGCGCTGAGGTTCGAAAGTATTTTTTTAATTACTTATTTACTTATTAATTCAAACGTTATTTTTGTACCCTATTAATTTATTTATAATTTATATGAGAGTGATAGGGAGTTACAATTACAAGGTTTTTTTTCGCTAGGCCTAATCATTTTTTCACATTTTTTAAAAACAATAGAGTTATATGACTAAAAACCATTGCGCGCCTACTGAACGTGATGGCACAGCCATGGAACGTGATGACGCATCTATTGAACGTGATGACGCGTACATAAGGAAATTGCGCTAAAATTGTCACTAGACTTTTTAATTAACTTGTTTATTTTTAACGTAGAAATGTTTAGTGCTTTTTGTTGTATTTGATTGTTATATATTATTATATTTTCAAAAAGTTAACTATCTTTTGATTTCCTTAGCACAGTTTTGTATTTTATATTTGCTCTACTCCAATATATTAGGTTTCTGGCTCATGAGATGCTGTCATGCTATGGGAACAAAGCTCAGTCCATATTTGAAAGGTCAGCTTCTGACCCTACAAGGTTAAAGTTGAAGAAAGGCTTCATGTTCCATCTGTACCTCAGCCACCCACCAGACGGAGATTATAAAGAATTTATTCACTGGTAAACTTTTAATTTCTTGTCTGTAGTTTTTTAAAAATTATTATTAATGTCCATCAGGTTAACATAAAATTAGATTTATTTAATCTTATACCCTATCCCGTGTAAAATATTACATTGATCACCACCTTCAAATGAGATACAAATTCTCTAAACCAAGCCTACTTCATTGTATTAAAGACAAAAGTTTGTAAAACTAGGCTGTTATGATCATGTTCTAGAAATTAATATCTGTGATTTTTGCTTTCATGTTTTTAAAATAACTTTTTAAAACAAATTAGCCACAGTAATACTTTTTACCTAATACTTTTAGTATAATTTTTAAAATATTAATCTGAATTAAAACTTTTTTTCCTTGATTATTAAGGAAATTGATTACTTCAGCTTAATAAAAAAATATGGATAATAGTATTATAGTTATTATTAAAACAAATACGTAGTCATCTATATTTGACAACTTGCTTTCTCTGATGGTTTTTACCTACCCATCATTCTCCATATCTTCAGAAAAAGTTTTACCACCTCCCCCCTAAAATGACATTACACTTCAGCCTCTTGCTGTTTTGTTAACATTTGTGATATATTTGTATTTGAATTAACACAAAAATGTCTTTTAAAAACATAAAATATTTGCCAAAATTCAATTTTTGATACTACTCCCTCCCTCATCACATATCATCACAAAAGTCCGAACCTCCTCCACCTCAGACTCTGACAACATATCTAAATATTCCCTAAACTGATGAACCGGGTAATATGGTGAACTTCTGTAAGTTATTTCTTAAAACAAGAATTTGCATCTTTTTATTTTCAGTCCTTCAACTTTCACCCCAGAGGTCAAAGCTGAAATCAAGCTTGGGGCTCATCACCCTACCTTTACTGATGAAATACATGGAGCACTTATGTGTAAAAATGAACACAGTAAGATGGAGTGTTTGGCTAGCTTAAAGCAAGGTTGTGGACGAGAGAGTTAGTGATATTGTACTAGCGTATTGTGACTGCAGGAGAATATTGTTAATGTTATTGCTTTAGTATGCAATCAGTGATATATATCTGTGATATATATGAAAAATATTCTGTAGATGTTGAGATGTAGTAGTATACAATGTGTGGGGAAAACAATTACACTAGCTTATTGTGACTGCAGGAGAATATTTTTAATATTGCTTTAGTATGCAATCAGTGATATATAAATATCAGCAATATATATAAAGTATATTCTGTAGATGTTGAGATGTAGTAGTATACAATGGGTGGGGAAACAATACTTCAGCTCCATATCTAGCCCTAACTGTAAAACCATTACCATTTAAACTTCAATTATCGTTATGTATGACTGGTAATGTGAATGTGTAAATAGTAAAGAAAAGTTTCCTTTTGAACCTGACAGGCCATGGAAGTAGAGTTCACCTGATTCTGTGACCCCAAAATATGTAGTGATAGTCTGTTCAGCACTATGCCCAGCCGCCTTTACTTTCCTTAACATTAGGTTGTCGCTGTTGCCTTGGTAATGATGTCTGCCAGAAAAGACCAATTAACCTTTTTGTTTTTACAAATTTGAGCGGCCATATTAAAACTATATTGTGTAATTAGTTTTAACAAGCAAATTCTACAACAATACTGATTAGATTATAATAAGGAATGTTGAGTATTTGCTATGCAATCATCAGTATTTTTTTTAGTTTCGTTGAGTACAGTGTAATGGAAGATATTGTATAAACTATCGTCTTGTTGCATAAAAATCATTTATTGACATTCCCAAAACTTATTTTGGGAAATGTCTTACGGTAATAAACTAATTTTAATCATTAAAAATATACCTGACCCTGAAAAAACAAACACCTGAAAATAATAACTTAATTGTAAAGGCAGCCAACACAAAGCCTGCCATTTAGCCCGCTGCGTATTTGAATTGGAAGAACTCCAGCAAACAAAACATTTGTGCTGAGCAGTCAATCGCAACACAACAACACTCCTTAAAATCTAACAGTTATAGAATCACAGCCATTTAAAAAAAATTTGTTTTTTTCAAAACTCATTTTCAAGCCTACCGATTATGTTTGATAATTATAATTGGTATAAAGTTAAAGGTAAATAACTGCAGGTTTTAATTGTTTAAGTCATCTTGAACAATAACAAAGTTTAAAATCTTAGACGACACTCTAAATTGAGTCAGTTAACTGTCATGGCGGAGATAGATAGAATTAGACTAGACTAGTAGAGGTTACTTAGGACAGTATAAACTTGACGGTAGACGATTTGGTGCGAGAGTATTGTGCGCGTGTTTAATAAAATATTTGTGTCGTGAGCATGACGCGACAATGTTACCGATGACGTAGGACGCAGCAGTGAAGACAGTTGGGGGTTAGACATTATAGAAAAAGGACGTGTTTTGATATTGTGTAATAGATCTATAAGTGTGTGATAATAAAGTAAATGCTATTTCATGAACTAAGTTGTTAATATCGTTAGTGTCTGTGGAAAATAAGAGTGTTCCCGACCTCCTTCACAAGTTTAATAGTTGCAGTGTTAATAATAGCAGTATTTAGAATATAGATTATATATAATACATACTTAATCACAGTAACCTTCAGAGCTGAGTGGACTCTGGAACTAAATGGCTTATTGATAAGGACCAATTATTGCCCACCTAAGATTTAGACCGCCATCTCATCCAATGTTTCAGGGATGCTAGAGAGGACATCCCAGATGCCAGATTTCAAGTCCTTGAATGATGTCCTTAAGACCAATGAGATGTGGGTCATGTCCTCCTCCGACAAGCTACTCCGATGGAATGTTCTAGGTCTGCAGGGGGCAGCCTTGTCTCATTTTATCGATCCTGTTTACATCACCTCCATCTCACTAGGTTAGTATTCTTTTATCTAAACTTATATTTAAAAACATCAACAGCTGTTTACAGCATTACATTGGCTTGTTTTTGATTAACCTTTTGAACCAGAGAAACAGCTTTTTTGGTCTGTGTGCAAAAACTCATACCCTATCAAAAAGATATTTTAGTCACACATTACTACATTGAGAGAGTCTATACGTTGAAACATACATGAAAAACAGTCACAATGGGATATTAGTCCTATAGTAAGCTACAGTGATGTCTGTGCCCATCTGTTTTTCTGTATATGCTTCCATTACCTTTGTCCTTCCAAGAACAAATTACAAGAAACTGTTGTTTCTTCTTCTTTGTTCTTAATTTTAGTGTTGGGATTCCCTCCAACACATTAAGTATTACATGTCAACTGGTTATGCACCATGTACGCTGTTGACTCCCATTTCAGCTTGCTTTTCTCTCTGGATTTTCTTCCACAGCCGTTGTCCAACTAAGAACAAACTACAAGGCAGCAGTTGTTTCTTTTTCTTAATATTAGTGTTGGAAGAGATTCGCTCCAACACAATAAAGCAGGGGTCTCCATACTACGGCCCACAGGGCCTGGATGTGGCCCGCGTAGTCCTCTCATCCGGCCCGCAGAGATCTTTTTGTCCACGGAAAATTTTTTTTGTTGCTGATGGCTGATGAACTTTGCCCAGAAAAATCAAAGACATGTTTGGAAGAAACTGGCCCCCGAACTGAAATTTGATAGTTAATGCGGCCCTCGGACTGAAAAGTTTGGAGACCCCTGCAATAAAGTATAGGTGTCAACTGGTTATGCACCATATAGGCTGTTGACTCCAATTTCAGCCTGCTTTTCCTTTTGGATTTGTTCCCATAGCTTTGGCCAACCAAGAACAAACTACAAGGCAACAGTTGTTTGAATTTGGAGTTGTCTCTTCTAGAAGAGTGGCTGTCCCCAGCTGTCGAGTCTCATCTGCCATGGGGTTTGAACTTGACACTTTTTGGTTTAACAACCATGAGCTTTACCGACTTGACCATACCGACGTCAGCAGTTGTTTGATTTAGTTTTCTCTCCTAGAAGGGTTGCTGTCCCTAGCTAACAATCCTCATCTGCCTGGGGGTTTGAAACTGTGGAATTTTGGTTAGCAATCGTGTGCTCTCCAACCAACAATGCCATGTTATATCAAATTCTGTAGATCTAAAATGGTGTATGTCATTCATAGATATATTGTGGTGGACCTGTGATTAAAAAGGGGTTTTGATGTATATTATTGGATCTAAACTAGTTTAAATAATGTGGTAAGTGTATAGTTGTACTGATAAACACTTAAAAAGATTAAAAGTTCAACAGTTCTATAAACATTTCAACAACTTCCAGGCTTATCTGTGATTGATGTTTGATGGAAAAAATCAGTAGGTGAATGTCTTCCCAAGCAACCCAGGATAACATTTATATCTTACACATTTTCCCTGCTCAATTCATTGATTTTTTCCAACTTATATTCCATGGGATGTCAAGGTCAGAGCGTATGAATGTTAACCCAAAATCTTGAGTTCAGATTTGGGGCTTGAGTGTAGGACTTTGAGCCCATCCTGCTCTGACAGGAACATGACTTACATATTTGGGAAAGTAAATGCATCTGGGCATAGTGACAATTACACCACCTATATAAATGCTGAGGTCAAAGAAAGAGGTGAACTCAACTCTATCTGCCCCATGGGCCGCCAAGTTTTTAAGGGTTACTTTACTTACTTACATGACTGTTATTTTTCAGGCTACAATAAACTGAATGACCATGGTCACTTGTCCAGAGCTGTTTGCTGCAGACTCTACAATGAAATGCAAGATGACTTGCCACCACCCTACACAATAAACCACCCATGCCTTGCCTTCAGCCCATCAACTCCAAGAACCCACTTTGTCCAGGGAGAGAGTCAGAGTGCCTTGTCGCTGAATTGGAATCGTCATGACCGAGCGGTAGAGATTACAGATGGACTGAAAGGCCGCAGTGATCCTTCGTAAGTTGCCTTCTTAACTTTTGGGTATAATATTGTATGGGATGGCATGGTTGGATGATAGAGCGCATAGGATGCACTTTAGCCTAGTCAGCTAAGATGGGGATCTGACTCATGTCAGGGAAAGTAAAGCCTGCTTTGCGCACTAGCCCTCATTAGGTGAGGTCACACAAACAGGTCGACTGTACTTGAACTGCACAATGGACTGCCAGGTTAAAAAATAAACCGGGAGTGATCTCCCCTAAACTTTCTCGAATATTCTAATACGAGCCGGCCCGCGGCATAACATACGCCGCTATTTAGTTGTTGTTTTTCTACTTTTCAGTAATTCATAATTTGTGAATTCGACAGTACCAACGCTGCCACTGAAAATATTTCTTTAAAACATTATAAGTAGCTCGTTAAGGACGATACCACCCCCCCCCCTCCCCCCCCCTCCGTTAAAGTAAACTCCACTTAGTAACCCCCCTACGTTTAAAATCGTTTCAAACTAAATTATCTGCCCCTAATAGCCGTCACTAAACCTGGCTCTGCTTGTAAACATTTCAAGTGAACACAGCTCACCAGACTATGTAGGGGTGGGGGTGGTAGGGAGTGCGTTTTACAGCTTGTTTTCTAGCGTCTCCCAGAAGAGAATTATATATATAGATAACACTACGGGGGATGGCAACTCGGGATATAGACTTCTAGACATGATTTTTAATCCATTTTAATTACTCAAATTTTTTAAAATAGAATATAATCTCGTAGAAAAAAGAAATGCACACCAAGTGAACGCTAAATAAAGATGTGCATAATAGTGCGCAATATTATTAGTACTTTATAAATTTACATGCGTTTTTTAAGAAATCGGAAATAGTGTAAATAACTACTTCCGGTCAACAGAAATTACTCAAAATTTGACACAAGGTAGAGAATTAGATCTTTTACTTACATATCAAATTTCATTTATCTATCTGAAATAGTACTCAAGTTATAGGCTTTTGAAAAATTCAAAGTAGAAAAAGTACCACTTCCGGTTATCGGAAATCGCTCAAAAGTTGATACGGATCTACGATTTTGATAAAATACTTATGTATGAAATTTCATCAACCTAGCTGTAACGGTACTCAAGTTATCGTGTTTACACACAGACACACACACACACACAGACATACGGACAAGATTGCAAAATTATGTTTTTCCGTATCAGTGAGATGTAAAACGTCGAGATTTGCAAAAATCTCAATTTTTTTTTTTTTGCACGATTACAAGACTTTCTCTATACTTCGTATATACGAGAAAGTAAAAAGGTAACGTTCATTATAACGTTATAATTTAATTGTAAGGATGAACTTAAAACATTGAATATGTGAGAATTTTCAATTTTCCATGTCAATAGTTTTTCATAAATGAATACACTTGAAATGAAATTTGATTCACTCAAATATTGTCATCTCTACTTTAATTAATCTCTACAATGCAAAAGCTTTAAAAGCATATAAATCATTTCCCTTTAAACTTTCTTAGACTGTAAGTATTGTATACCTGGTGTAAACTTTCTTAGACTACAAACAGTGTATACCTGGTGTAAACTTTCTTAGACTGCAAACATTGTATACCTGGTGTAAACTTTCTTAGGCTGCAAACATTGTATACCTGGTGTAAACTTTCTTAGACTGCAAACATTGTATACCTGGTGTAAACTTTCTTAGACTGTAAGCATTGTATACCTGGTGTAAACTTTCTTAGACTACAAACAGTGTATACCTGGTGTAAACTTTCTTAGACTGCAAACATTGTATACCTGGTGTAAACTTTCTTAGACTGCAAACATTGTATACCTTGTGTAAACTTTCTTAGACTGCAAACGTTTTATATCTGGTGTAAAATTTCTTAAACTGCTAACATTGTACGCATAACAGACAGACTTCTGCTTATTATTACAAGAAAACTCATTAAAAATTTTATGTATTTATAATGCTTCTACACCAACTATACTCAACACTTATTCCATGACTGTAAGTGTATTTTATCTGCCACACCAAGTTTTCACATAATAATGATTTTAAAAAACACATTTTTAAACCCCTGTTCCTAAACCGAGGCTAGAAGCACTTTAAAATAAAACCCTATTTTTAAACCCCTGTTCCCAAACAGATTCTAGAAGCACTCTAAAATCATCTTCCTCCTTGTTTAGGTCACCATTTCGTGTATCAGCAACCCTGGTCAGCCGTCACTGCAAGGCTGGGCTGCACCTGAAGTGGTTTAAAGACCTGTGCACCGCCAACCCACAGCACAAGATGGTGCCCAGTTTTGTCAACAAGAGTCCTTATGAAATCAAATCCATGGCAACCTCTTACCAACAAGCTAAAACTGTTTTTTTCAAACACTGTCAAGACATTGGTATTGGTAAATGGATTCATGCACCACCAGAACTGAACATGTTCAATAAATGAAACACAACTTCACTGAACAAAATCTAAATAAGCAATATCTTGATTTTAATTACCTGTGTTTGTTGTTTGAGTTGATGCTTTTTTAAAAAGAAAAATTATTTATTTATTCAGTTTACAATTTCTGTTTTAAGTTCAGTTTTTTCGGTCTGATTATTACCACAGTATAGTACCATGTAATAGATTCATGCACCACCAGAACTTAACATATTCAATAAATGAAACATAACTGCACTAAAAATCTAAATAAGCAATATATTGTTGTTAATTACCGGTGTTTGTTGTTTGAATTGATGGTTTATTTTTTTTAGGAAAAATCACTTCATCAGTTTACAGTTTTTAAGTTAAGTTTTTTTGGTCTGATTATTACCACAGTATATGACCACGTTACACCACCATAACTTAACATGTTCATAAATGAAGCACATAAGCTAAACAAGCAATATATTGTTTGATGTTAGTTACCAGTGTTTGTTTGAATTGATGTTTTTTTTTTAAAGAAAAATCACTTATTTCATCAGTTTACAGTTTTTTTGTTTTAAGTTTTTTAATCTAATTATTATGACAATAAATAACCACGTATTAGATTCATGCACCACCAAAACTGAACAAGTTCAATAAATGAAACACAACTTACTGAACAAAATCTAAATAAGCAATATATTGATGTTAATTACCAGTGTTTGTTGTTTGAATTAATGTTTTTTTTTAAAGAAAAGTCACTTATTTTATCAGTTTACAGGTTTTGTTTTATGTTTCTTTTGGTCTAATTATTACCACAGTGTATGACCACGTAATACATACATTTTATGTATGTGTTAAATTTGTTTATGCTTATTATTAATTCTGTTGACCACACCACTAGCAGTTATTGCTGGTTTAGCAAATAGGTTTTATTTTTTAAAATATGTTGATACTTTAACAGTCAGTAATATAAATGTTGTAATTTTTAAAAAATAAATTACTTTATGTAATTGAAAAAATTGAAAACAGTAAAAGGTAATTTTAATTTAGAATTTTTTATTTAAAAAATAAACAATTATTACTTGTTTTATCTCTCAATAAACTTAGGCAATACAATTTGGTTGTAACAGATTCGGGTGTTCCATTTACCTGTAATGAAAGGTCGTTTGGATCACTTGTGGAAATAGCCTGAATGACAGATATGTTGTCAAAAAAGTTATTTTATTGATCAAGAATGTTAGATTTTTTCCCCCTGAAAGACTATTGTTTCATTCATTTCAAATATGGGACCCTCTATGATTGTTTCATTCATTACAAATATGGGACCCTCTATGATTGTATGAGTTACTGCAAATATGTGACCATCTATGATTGTTTCACTCATTACAAATATGGGACTCTCTATGATTGTATGAGTCATTGCAAATATGTGACCCTCTATGATTGTATGAGTCATTGCAAATATGTGACCCTCTTTGATTGTATGAGTCATTGCAAATATGTGACCCTCTATGATTGTATGAGTCATTGCAAATATGTGACCCTCTATGATTGTATGAGTTACTGCAAATATGTGACCATCTATGATTGTTTCACTCATTACAAATATGGGACTCTCTATGATTGTATGAGTCATTGCAAATATGTGACCCTCTATGATTGTATGAGTCATTGCAAATATGTGACCCTCTATGATTGTATGAGTTACTGCAAATATGTGACTCTCTATGATTGTATGAGTCAGTATTGAAGCACTGTTAACACTTATGTCAATGGTGATATTTGTACTGTCATCAGACTATTAGTCTGAGTAATTTTAATTTTGATGTTTACTATCTGATACATTTTTCATGTAGACATACTATTTAACATAAGTATACCAATGAGATCGTAAGCTACTTTCAAAAGGCAATTAAAATACTTAAAAAGAACACAAGAAAGCCACTTCAAATGTGTTAAGATATTAATATAAATTTAGAAAAAGCTAAAACCTCATACTTGACATTTTTTATTACCCTCCCCCTACCCCCTTCACTGACTCAAATACTGAAATAGTTTGATGTGCAAGCTGACTCATTTTGTTGTGTATAGTCACATATTGGCTTCTTGGATGTATAGTCGCATTCTGTTTATTATTGTAAAAACTTTTAATATTCAATACTCTTTCCAGTGTTAAAGAGGTTTCATTTTAAAAATTTTTTAAAAATAGAACTTAATTACCTTGATGAGTCTCTTTCTTGGCCTATGCTACCAATAAATAGCAACATATTTTAGACTTTTTGTTTATCTCAAAGTTGGGTCTATCTTCTTCTGACATTTGGGTCTACCATGACATTTTGTCTATAAAAAATTGCCTACAAACAGTTTGTGTACCATGACACTTATTCTACTGACTTTGGTTTACCAACATTTGGTCTGCTAAGACATTTGGGTCTACCATGACATTTTTTCTATAAAAAATTGCCTACAAACAGTTTGTGTACCATGACACTTATTCTACTGACTTTGGGTTTACCAACATTTGGTCTACTAAGACATTTGGGTCTACCATGACATTTTGTCTATAAAAAATTGCCTACAAACAGTTTGTGTACCATGACACTTATTCTACTGACTTTGGGTTTACCAACATTTGGTCTACTATGACATTTGGGTCTACCATGATATTTGGTCTACTGAAACATAGTCTACCCCGGTATGGAATGGTAAAGTGGCTCAGAATTTGTAGCTGGGTTAGGGTTAGACCTGAGAATAACATTTGACTATAAATAGGTAAGAACATTTTGTTAGCTCCTGTTTTAAAGTTTTTTATTAGTCAAATAATAAAACTAAAAAAATAGTATTCCTTTTTAGAACGAGTTACCTACTACATTTGCGTTATTAATTTAAGGTATCCGGTGCACTGCTAAACTTGTGCTGTAGATTTTAATTTAAAAATATTGAACATTTCCTACATGTCCTTAAAGAAATGGTTCATTGATAGTAGCAGTAAAAAAATGTGGAAATTAAACCAATGTAATCTGACTGTCAGTAGACCAAATGCTGGTGGAAAAACTATGCTCGTCAAAACATTTGTAGATGAATTGTGGCGGTTCCCGCAATAGACAGACCAACTTCCTGACATACCAGTATTATCTGTTTTATTTAACATCACAATATTATTTTAGACAAGTTTTTTCTCTCTGATAAAAGCTGTCAAAATGTAACTTGGTAAAATAGCATTTAAAAATGCTTTATGGACTTGTAAATACTTCTGTTTATGTTTTGTTTCAGTTTTATTTTGATTTTTTATATTATGAAATGCATATTAAAACAGTTCCTGTGAAAAGCCACTGTCTATTGGTTTCCTCATTCTTTTGCTGTTCACAGTAATGTGGGAGTACTTGGGTTTACTTAAGGGTAGGTTGGTAGAGGTCCATCAAACTTTTAACATAGGTTAGTCTTTGATCAGAGCTCAGTCAAGGTGATGTGAAGTTTAGTGCTCAGTCAACTTTTTACTTATCAGAGCTCAGTCTACATAAGTGGTCAATCAACTTTTATTATAAGTCATTCATTGATCAGAGCTCAGCCTACATATTGTGAGAATAAGTGGTCAATCAACTTTTATTATTAGTCATTCATTGATCAGAGCTCAGTCAACATTTTGTGAAGATTAGTTGTCAGACAGCTTTTTATTATACGGGGGTCATCCATAAATGAGGTCACGCTTTTTTGGACGATTTTTACCTCACCCATCCCCTCCGTCACACATCGTCACAAAAAGTCAGACCCCCCCCCCTAAAACTTCAGCCTACACCCCCCCCCCCCCCCCCACCTCAAAATTGCAGTTGAATTTTTCTTAAAACATAAATTTTTTTCCAAAGTCTTGTCTCAACTCTGTCAACATAGATTATTTTAATAAATTATTTTTACAATTTATTTACATAGTTTTTTGAAATCGCGAAATAACGGCTGAAACTCGTTTTCTAACATTGCTTTTTTATAATGCAAAAGTGTGTCGTCGCACCATCTGACCCCCGTATGAGTGTAACCCCTAAGTTCATTCTTTGATCAGAGCTTTGTCATGTTATTATAAGTAATATAAATTATAATCAATATTTTGTAAATAAGTACATCCTTCCCCCTTAAGGGAAGTAGGAGGGAAGCTTACCAAAAATGAAAGACTGCTACACAAAGCCGGCTACTGAAATTCAAATAACCATCGCTGTACAACACAGCTGCTAAAGATCAAAATATACGACCATCAAACACAGCTACTAAAGATCAAAATACACAACCATCAAACACAGATACTAAAGATCAAATAACCATCGCCGTACAACACAGCTACTAAAGATCAAAATACACAACCATCAAACACAGCTACTGAAGATTAAAAAAAACACCATAATCAAACACAGCTGGTGAAGATCAAGAACCACCTAAACAATCACTCAACTTTATAATAGTAGAGAAATACCAAGCACGATTCATGAAGAAGCACACACTGTACATCTAAAGTGAAATATTTCAGTCATTACGTTTCAAGGCTTAACAAAGAGGCGTTTCTTCTCAGCCAGCAGCAATAAGCCTTGAAGCAATCTTGGACGATTGCTAACAGTGACTGCAGCTTAATTAACTTGTATAGGTTTCGTATATAAAAGATGTCACACATCAAGGATAAGAGTGGATTGGGGGGGGGGGGGTCGATTTCATACCAATGGGGGGGGGGGGGGAGAGTTCATATTATGATATTAAGTGCGAAGTGGCTGTTTTTAAAAAAAAAAAATATTTTGATAGAAACTATTTTTAAAATAATTAATTTTTATTTTAACTGTAGTTAGACTATTTTTTGTAGGGGTGGTGGCTACGAATATTATGACGGTGGTATTCTTATTTAGTGTAACGTGGTATTCAACATTTGTTTTATAGCACTTAAGGATAAACATAATTTTAAAAATAAATTAATTGTTGTTTCAATTTTTATTTTAGACCGTTTAATGCACAAGACATTTTTAGCTTGTAGGAATGTTGACTAGTTTCATACTTCAATCAACACCATCTATATTATAGAATGTAGCCTACCTCGCTAATTGCTTCACCGACTAACTAAAGCTACCAACCTGACAAGTGGAAATATCCCAGTGGGCTAACAAGATCAGTGCTGTTATGTGTCACTTATTGCTTTGATTTAAAAATGTCTATATTTAATTAACTTTTCCGGTTTGTCATTTTGTTATTAGTGTATTTAAAGAAGTAAAGAATCCTCTTTAGACCGAGCGATCCATTGGGCATATGAAGTAGAGTCAGTGGGGTAGCGAGTTCGGGTGTCACCCGGTGCGGCACTTAATGGTGTCACCCCCCCCCCCCCCAGAGGCGTAGCGACCCTTATTAATCACTTAATTTAGTGGAATTATCATTTTTCTTTATATATTTTGCTATTTTTTGCCTTGGTGTCACCCCACTGCCGCTACGCCACAGAGTAGAGTTCGTGTTACCCGAATTCGGCATTTGAAGGGAAAGTTGTTGTCACCACTTTGCCCACCGCTTTTAATTTTCCTAATATGAGTTAGGTACCCATTAGAGCTGGGTGGAATCAGAGACGTTCTACTGTCTGACGGCGTGGCCTAAGCGGTAGAGCCCTAAGCTCTCGAGTTCCAATCCGGGTTCAAGTCAGTTTGAGGGGGGGGGGGGCGCTTATTGGAAATTGAAAGGTTGTTCCCGAAGGGGTTGCCAAATTGATAGTTTGTCCCCTGGCGCCGGGAAGGGTCGCTACGCCTCTGATATATATATATATATATATATATATATATATATATATATATATATATATATATATATATATATATATATATATATATATATATATATATATAACGGATCGTGTCCAGATAAGCCTGGCCAAAAAGTTAACCCCCGCAACCCAAAAAAAAAGTATTTAAAAAAGAGGATAAGAAACTTGGGGTGAAATTTGGACATGTCATTTATAATTTGCACAAAAAGGTCGGTATGTTGTACCTTCAACCCTAACACCAACAGTTACCCTAATCGTAACCAGTGTTTTTTCCAGACTTTTTTCTCCGGGGGGCACTTGAAACTTTCGGTGGGAAGAAGGGGGGGGGGGGACAAAAATTTCCGGGGGAGGGGGGCGGACACTGTCAAAAGTATATGTTTTCTCTTAAATTCAATTTCGTTCGCGGGGAAGGGGGGTGGGGGGGGGGAGGTGGGGGCGAAGAGATGCCTGGAAGAAACTCTGATCGTAATCCCTAACCCTACCATAGAAGCGGACAAGAAGTTATTTTAATGGCGTGTGTTTAAATATTCAAATGTCTAAAAAACAGAAATAGGTCTCAAGGGGCGTGGATTTACTTTTCGACCATGCACTTTTTACATTAGTGGCGGGGCTTAACTGGACAAGATCCGAACACACCCTAAACACAACCACAAGCCGGCGTTACACAACCATAACCCTGTGGTCTGACGTTACTTATAACGACAACGGCGACAGTGTATAATTAATGAACTGTTGCAATTAGTATTAGATTGACGTCGTTTGGCGAATTTTTCTGGAGTTGGGTTTTTAAACAGGAGAGACACTTCATATGTTTAACATACATCAGAGCAATCTGTAACATATGGGGCCAAGTGGATTAGGCTGCACGAGTAGCATCGGGTCAGGACATTGCAAGTGTAACGTATAGTGGATCAATCATTTGCAAAGGCAGTCTTTCTCCTTAAACTGACGGAAGCGATACATCTTCTTATTTAAAACTCATGGAACTGATACATCTTCCTAGTTAAAACTCGTGGAATCGATACTGTCTCCTACTTAAACTGGCGGAATCGATACATCTTCCGATTTAAAACTCGTGGAATCGATACATGCTTTTACTTAGAATTGATGGAAGCGATAAATTTTCCTACATAAAGTGGCGGAATCTAAATACCTTCCAAACAAAACTTAAGGAATCGATACATCATCCTGCTTAAAACTTATGGAATCGATACATGCTTCTACTTAGAACTGATGGAAGCGATGCATCTTCCTATTTAAAACTAGCGGAATCGATTCATCTTCCTACTTAAAGTGATGGAATCGATAAATCTTCCAATCAAAATTAAAGGGATTTATATCTTTCTAATTAAAAACTTAAGGAATCGATATATCTTCCTACTTAAAAGTGATGGAATCGATACATCTGCTACTTAACATTGACGGAATCAATACATATTCCTACTTAAAACTTATGAAATCGATATACTTTCCTACTTAAAACTGATTTAATTGATATATCTCCAGTGGTTGCTAAACCGAAAAGTCTCGAGTTCGAACCCTCGGGGAGATGAGGCTCGTTAGTTGGGGACAGCCACTCTTCTAGGAGAGACAACTCCAAAATTAAACAACTGCTGCCTTGTAGTTTGTTCTTGGTGGACAAAGGCTATGGAAGCAAATCCAAAAAGAACAGCAGGCTGAAATCGGAGTCAATGGCCTCAATGGCGCATAACCAGTTGACTCGTATACTTAATTGTGTTGGAGGCGTGTTCGACGGCAAAGCTTATGGTTGTTAAATTCGAAAAAAAAGTCTCGAGTTCGAATTCTGGCAGATAAGGCTCGATCCCTTTGAACACTAAAAATTAAGAACGATGAAGAAGAAAATACTTCTCCCTAAATTTATAAAATCGATACATCTTCCTACTTAAAACTGATGGAATCGATATATTCTACCAATCAAAACTTAAGGAATCCACCTAATTTAAAACTGAAAGAATTCAGGCATCTCCCTAGCTAAAACAAATAGAATCAAGATATCTTCTGGAGTCGAGACAACTTCAGACTTCAGACTGCTACGAGTGACAGAAGTCACAAGAAGCTTCACAATTGGATTACTTTAACTACATCGGCTGTGTGTGATTACATTTTCTAGTAAAAGGGTAAGCTGAAAATTTATTTAAGGACATCCATAAATGACGTTATGCTTTTTTTTTGGACGATTTTTACCTCCCCCTCCCCTCCGTCACACATCGTCACAAAAAGCCAGACACCCCCTAAAATGACGTCACACCTCAGCCTACAACCCTCCTCAAGATTGCAGTTGAATTTTTATTAAAACAGCGATATTTTTCCCAAAACTTCTCTGAACTCTGCCAACATAAGAGTATTTTAATAAATTCCTATTACAATTTATTAAAACAGTTTTATAAAAGGCAAAATAACGGCTACAATTTTTTTTTCTAGCATTTCTTTTTTTAAAGCAAAAATGTGACGTCACATCATCTGAACAACCCCCCACTCCCTCCCCCTCATCACACACCGTCACAAAATTACTGACCCCACCCAACCCCCCTGTGACGTCGTTTATGGACGACCCCCTTTGAGTTAAAAAATTAAAACTTAAAAAACAAATACAAACAAGCTATGGCCAGGAACATTTCTAAGATACCACACAAGTCATTTTAACATTTCTTTTGTCAGTTTAAGACGCAGCTTGTTCAGCAAAATTGTTCATAAGAATTAATCATTCAGGTGATCGACAAAATTGAAGGGTGAATATCCACCTCCCCCACCCCCACCTCCAATCTTATAACCCCTCCCATGGACCCCGACCCCTATATATATATATATATATATATATATATATATATATATATATATATATATATATATATATATATATATATATATATATAAATATATATATATATACATACATATATAGGATTATATACGTATGGAAACATTTTTGAACCCCTCCCATGACCAATTCCTGGCTACGCCACTGGTTTTTTATATGTATTTTACTATTTATGGTTAAAAACATTGTTTAACTACTACAACAGATATATTAAACTGTGAAGGTTCTGTTTTATTTAAAAGGGGAGTAAACTGATGATTTCTAACATTACATGTATGCAAACAAAGTTGTCTTGCACTTATCATCGAAGCTTTTACTGTAAAAATATAAACCGAAGGGACAATACTCGTATCGTCTAATGAAACGAAGATGTTCGGTTTGAATGAATTATGTCCCCTTTTTCTTCTCCAGTCCTGGTTTAAATGGAATTTTGCCTTGATGCACTATCGCTGTTCGCTTTGTTTACATAAGTGTAATCAAGGGGCAAGCACCATGACTGTACATTGAAAGTTACTAAATATTTACTTGTTTACTTCCCCTTTCGTCCTTGATATTTCCGGGATGTGGGGAGAGATGGGGACAGATAGAGAGAGAAGCCAGAGAGGCCAATGCTGTCATTGTCGTGGTTCTCAAACTGTTTTCGGCCCAGTAAGAGCAACTTTATCTTGTACTTCCTTACACATTGACAACTAAATTATGCAAACATTATTTGCAGTATTATTAGGAGCGTTGGTAATTAGTAAATGGCATCAGGGGCGTAGCGAGGGGGGGGGGGCGGGGGTGCGGACCGCACCGGGTGACACCATTTATGGGGGTGACACCAAGGCAAAAAATAGCAAAATATATAAAGAAAAACTTGAGGGGGTGGGGGTGCAAATCGGAAGCTTGAGGGGGGGGGGGGTACAAATTGAAAACTTGATGGGGGGGGGGTTGCAAATGGAAAGTTTGAGGGGGGAGGGGCAAATCGAAAGTTCGAGGGGGGGGGTGCAAATCGAAAACTTGAGAGTTTGTCCCCGGAAGGGTCGCTACGCCTCTGTGGAGTGACACCATTAAGTGCCGCACCGGGTGACACCCGACCTCGCTACGCCACTGAATGGCATCACTTTATTATTGTAGGAGTCGTATTTAAATCTTCTTTCTGCCTCGTTGTAATGTACTGAGGGGGATTCCCTTCAAAGCAATTAAGTATTTACGATTTCAGCCTGTTTATTTTTCCGTATTTGCTTCCATGGCCTTTGTTCATCCAAGAACAAAGACAGCAGTGTTGATTTCAGAGTTAGCTGTCCCTAGCTATTGATCCTCATCTGCCCGGGGTTTCGAACTTTCGAGCTTTTCGGTTTAGCAGCCATGAGGTTTACCGACCCGACCACCCGGACCATCTATTTTCTCACTCTATTTTAGACAATTGTAAATTCCCACCTCTCTCCATTATCATTGCACAACACGAAACTACCTCTATTCATTGCTTTTCGATTCCAAAACGCCACATTACCAAACCACAAACATACAACACACGCAGCCACAAAATTCACTCCCACACAGTGCTTCTTTTAGGAATTGTACACCCGCACCCCCACCCGGAGAAAAAAGGCAAAAAAAGTCTGAAAGAAACACCGCTCCCACCTCCGCACACACACACACACAAAGTACATTACATCATGAGAGGAGGACCGTTTATTTTAGACAAGCAACAATTTTTCTTTTTGTTCACAAGTGTTTAATAACCTAGTGAAAACCTATGTATTCCTGCGCTGTGCTTACTAAACGGTTCCCAGAAAAATGCACAATCGGAAAACTGCGCAACGGAAAACTGCGCAAACAGAAAAATGCGCAAATTAATATGCTACAATGTACGTTGTCAAACTTTGTTAATGCATATAAATGCTTTTAGAAAAAAAAATACCAATGCGCACTTTTTTTGTGTGCAATTTTCCGTTGCGCATCTTAAGGGTCATTCTACTGCCAATGTGAGATACGCTGGTCCAAAGGCAAGGACTCCCAGTCTAGTCCTACACACGATGCCTGGTGACGAGTGACGTCAGTGCACGTCGTTACACGTCCATAAGATTACCTAATTGATCCGCAGACGTATTAATTACCTATTGTGTAACATAAAATACAACCGTGCACGAATTTTCATTTTTAAACCGTGTTTCCTTCAGACTTTTTTTTTCTCCGGGAGAGGGAGGGGGCTTGATATTTTTTTTTGGGGGGGGGGGGGGGGGAGAGGAGGCGCAACATTTTCCGGGAGTGGGGAGGACACTGGTAAAAGTATGTTATCTATATAAATTCAATTTCGTTCGGGGGAGGGGGTAGATTTTCTTCGGGGGGGGGGGGGGGGGAGAAGAGATGCTAGGAAGAAACTCTGTTTTTAAATAACCAGTTTATTGGACATTAAAGCTTCCATAATATTTAGTTTTGTTGTGGTGCGTTATATTATTGGGTAAAGGGGTTATTCGTATACGACAGTTATGAATTTATGAGTCATGAGATCAACAGCACTCTTTTATTCCGCCAACCCCTATCGTCGCATACAATATGTATACGTTAGATTACGTTGTGTGTTTTACATCTTCGATGCTAAACTCTTTAACTGATTTAGTAGGTCGGACAGTTTTAGGAGGTGGATGAGGGGCAGTTCTAAAGACTGAACCTTATATTTTTGATCAAGCTTGTTTTACCTGAAATAACTTGAAAAAGGCTGTTTTAAAGATGTGAAGGGCACCATCTGGCGTTTAGGGCGAACTACCAATTTAAACATATAGTATATATATATATATATATATATATATATATATATATATATATATATATATATATATATATATATATATATATATATATATATATATTAGTTTATGTTTGCCAATACTTTATAGATTATATGTGGTCCGTTTTTCTTTCTTTTTGAGCATAGTTTCTTCCAGGCATATCTTCGAAAAATTTAGTCCCCTCCCCCCTCACAGTTTAAGTACATGGATAGTAAATATGGCTGGATAAAGTCACATAAAAAATAGTAGCTGTCGTCCCACCCGAGTGGTAGCGAGGGGAGGGCGGGTGGGGCGGCCGCTCCGGGCGTCGACACTAGGGGGCGTCAAACCGGATAGAAATGTATATTAAAAGCTTATTTTAAGCAGTCTTACTGAGAATTATTAACAGCCGAGGTTAAGAAAATAGACTGCTATACGACTTTACGGACTTACTTAACTGCTTTCTACGTCAAATCTATGACACATTAATAAAAAGAGAAAGTAGCTGGTAAAAACGGCTCGACCATTCCAAGTTGTATGTGTGTGTTAGGGGGGGGGTGTTATCTAAACAAAACAAACGTGTATATGATTAGGGGGCGCAGCATTGATAATTGATAATTCGCTCCGGGCGCCTCTGCGTCCCCGCTGTAATGTTTAACCTTTTATTATCCAGAATCCTCTAATCACGTTGGCAGAATTGTCTTAATTTTAAACATTACCCAAAACTAGTCATTGCACTTTAAACTGGTTGAAAGAACTTTCATAGGTAAAATGTAACATGATTTTTTAATAAAATTGTAACTAGAAATAATCTTTGTTATATTTTTCTTCATTCCAAAAAACACTTTGTAGCCTCACCTATCCGACTCTGGCCATATACTACTTTATTGATCAAAAGAGGGAATCGCTGAATACAGTATGGTATATGTGTCGCTGTTTGGTATCAATTGAGAGAAACACAATTTGTTCGTTACTAGGAACTTGAAGCGTCATTTCTTTACTGCATGCGTGCTTAAACTACAGGTGATTTGTACAAAGGTGGTTTGACCACAGAAGGGTTCCAAGTGCTTGCCCGGTGGGGCATTAAATGTGTAGTTTGAGCAAGGTTTTGACCACAGGGAGATTTTGACCACATCGGCATTTGACCACAGTGGGGCTTTGACCACAGTGGGGCTTTGACCACAGTGGGGCTTTGACCACATCGGCATTTGACCACAGTGGGGCTTTGACCACAGTGGGGCTTTGACCACATCGGCATTTGACCACAGTGGGGCTTTGACCACAGTGGGGCTTTGACCACATCGGCATTTGACCACAGTGGGGCTTTGACCACAGTGGGGCTTTGACCACATCGGCATTTGACCACAGTGGGGCTTTGACCACAGTGGGGCTTTGACCACAGTGGGGCTTTGACCACAGTGGGGCTTTGACCACAGTGGGGCTTTGACCACAGTGGGGCTTTGACCACAGTTTGTCTTTGACCACAGTGGGGCTTTGACCACAGTTTGTCTTTGACCACAGTGGGGCTTTGACCACAGTGGGGCTTTGACCACAGTGGGGCTTTGACCACAGTGGGGCTTTGACCACAGTTTGTCTTTGACCACAGTGGGGCTTTGACCACAGTTTGTCTTTGACCACAGTGGGGCTTTGACCACAGTTTTTCTTTGACCACAGTGGGGCTTTGACCACAGTTTGTCTTTGACCACAGTGGGGCTTTGACCACAGTTTGTCTTTGACCACAGTGGGGCTTTGACCACAGTGGGGCTTTGACCACAGTGGGGCTTTGACCACAGTTTGTCTTTGACCACAGTGGGGCTTTGACCACAGTGGGACTTTGACCACAGTGGGGCTTTGACCACAGTGGGGCTTTGACCACAGTGGGGTTCCAGGTGCTTGCCCGGAGAGGGGCGTTAACTATTTGTGGTTTGAGCAGGGTTTTGACCAATGACCACATCGGGATTTGACCACAGCAGAGGCGTAGCGACCCTTCCCGGCTCCCGGGGACAAACTTTCAATTTGCACCCCCCCCCATATATTTTTTATATTTATAATGCAAAAATGCACCTAAAATGAGATTTTAATTTGTTTTTCCAACCCATTTTGGCGCCCCCTACGGTCGGCGTCCGGGGACATATGTACCCCCCGCACCCCCTCGCTACGCCTCTGGACCACAGTGGGATTTTGACCACATCGGGATTTGACCACATCGGGATTTTGACCACATCGGGATTTGATCACGGTGGCAGTTTGACCATATGTGGTTTGACCACCGCGGGGCTTTGGACACAACTGTACGTTTACCACAGCGGTGCTTTGACCATATATGGTTTGAAAAAAAAAAGTAAAGATTCCTCTTTAGATCTAACGATCCATTTGACAGATGAAGTAGAGGTCTTATGTTTTTTTTGACTTCCGCACACAAAGGGAAAATGCAGGCAGAAATAAGCCCAGCCGCCTTTTCTTTCCCTATCGTGAGTTATGTATTTATCAGAGCTGGGTGGACTCATGGACTTTCTACTGGCTTGAACTCGAATTCAAAGTCGAGACTTTCGGGTTAGCAGTCCAGCGCTCTACCGCTAGGCCACGCCACCCCATACATGTACATGACATTCTGATTTTGTAATCATTTATTTTTGTTGTGTGTTTACTAGCAGACCTTCGGTGTTAATTTGTGAAATACAATACTGTATGTGTATGGCGGGGGCAGGGGGTGCAGACCGCACCGGGTCACACCATTTCGTGTGTGTGGGGGGGGGGGTGTGACACCAAGACAAAATATTGCAAGATTGAGGGGATGACACCAACTGCAAAATTTACAGATACAATTAAGGAGGGGGGGGGGGTGACACCATTAGGTGCCGCACGGGGTGACACCCGACCTAGCGACGCCATTGTGTATGGCTACAGCGTTTATATAGAAAAAAAAACAACTTATCGGTTTTTCATTATTGCATGCTGATTACTAGTAATGGCAACTCAGAGGAAACGTGTCACAAAATATTGTATTAAGTGTACCATTATACAAGTACATCATTGTTATTATTAAATAAAACTGCATGTGGGCAAACCGTATGTGAAAAAACCCTGTGGTCACCCCTTGTATGTCCAAACCACATATTATCAAGATAACTATTGTGAAACTACCTAAAAACCAACGGATTAATTAAAAAAATTATATTGTGTGTTAATACATTTTACTGTTCTGCAATTAATTCAATTTTTTGTTTTAACAAATACCACTACACCCCCAGTCCGATGAAAAGCATTTAGATTGACATTGTCAAAAAAGCGCAACCCCCTCTGTAGACGTTTTTACCAATCTCTGGTTTAAAATTTTTTAATTTTTTTTACATCAATTGAAGTAGAAAAAGTCAAATTCCAACTGATAAGCCATGCATAAGTCTACTCTCTTCACATCATCTTCTTTTCCCTATTGTTCCCGAGACACATGGGGCCGCCACAGAAAGCTCCCTCAACTTTTGTCCCACTGGCAGTCCCCCAAGACAGTCCTGCCTCTGCCAGCTGCTTACCCGCCATGCGCCTCTACGTTTCTCTGCTTTCGTTTTCCTTGAGGCGTCCCGTTTAGCGCCATTCCCGCAATATCATCTGGATTCATTCCTATGATATATCCCACAAATCTCGGTTTTAAAAGTAGTATTACTTTTTGTTGTGGTTTCTGTAGAGGATTTAAATAATTAAAAAAAAAAAGTTGACCCCACAACCTTCAACCTAGAGCCCCAGGGTGCTAGCTTTCGTTTGACCCCTACCCATGCACATCTTCCCAGCTTGGTTGAACCTGTCAGGAGTTTAGACTCCCGTTGTTAAAGCTCGGAGGGGGGGGGGGGTCATGCCAGGAGTTTAGACATCCGTTGTTATAGCTCTGGGGGTCATGCCATAATTTTATACTTCCGATGGGGTCATGCCAGGAGCTTACACTCCCGCTGGTATAGCTCTGGGGGTCATGCCAAGAGTTTACACTCCCGTTGTTAAAGCTCTGGGGGTCATGCCAGGAGTTTGCACTCCCGCTGGGGTCATGCCAGGAGTTTGCACTCCCGCTGGGGTCATGCCAGGAGTTTACATTCCCCCTGGTATAGCTCTGGGGGTCATGCCAGGGGTTTACACTCCCGCTGTTATAGCTCTGGGGGTCATGCCAGGAGTTTGCACTCCCGCTGGGGTCATGCCAGGAGTTTACATTCCCCCTGGTATAGCTCTGGGGGTCATGCCATGAGCTTACACTCCCGCTGTTAAAAACACAATACAACAATATATTCTCTGCCACACCGAACTCTTATGGAAGTGTTTTTCTGGTTATATTGACTGACTCAGCATTTGGCGAGATGTGCCAAAACATTGAATCATGTATGATGTTTGTCAATTAATTATGTTAAAACTGGAGTTTATCTGTCTTGTAGCTGTTCATTCATTATTCTGATACTTCAATGCAGTTGCTAAAAGCTGTTGTATCTTTGCATCTTGCTAACAACACATTTGCTTGTTTAGCTCAGGTGATCACTGATTGGCTGAGAACATTTTTGAGTGTTCAATACTTTCTGGTGTATTTAACATATGATGAATATAAAAGTGGTTCTGTTTTTCTATCTATGTCTATATTTAAGACCACTACTTGATTATCTAGTTGTTTTAAGCGCATTCGTTAAGAATGAGTCAATTCATATTTTAATAAATACTTTTTAGTTTAGCATGAAAATTGGATAAACTTATAGGCCAAGCTAGATCTTTAATTTAAAAAAATCTTAGTGATAGTTGGGACCAAGCCAATATTATGGAAATCTACTTTAATTAGATGTACGCGACATTTTCCCATTATTTGCTTGTTGTAGGTATTATTGTTTAAGACTCACATATTGATAAATCACTGTCCATATCACATGCTGCAAGTAGAATTAACGCTTTCATCACTGGAATCATTACTCTGAACATAAAATGCATTTACTCTCGCCTAAATGTATTCAATCATCCATTTAGGAGCTGTCTGTGTTATACTGATAAGTATAAAAGTGAAAGTAAATATGAAAGTTATTGAAACGATAATAGTTTGAGATTTAAAAAAAAATGTTACTTTATCAGCTCGACATTAAAAGGACACAGGTCATTAGCTTAAACTATTATAATTATTGTAATATGCCTACGTCTGTCACAACAACTACTAACAGTGGCGTAGCGAGGTCGGGTGTCACCCGGAGCGGCACTTAATGGTGTCACCCCCCCAGAGGCGTAGCGACCCTTCCCGGGGACAAACTTTCAAATTTTCGATTTGCACACCCCCCTCAAACTTTCGATTTGCACCCCCCCATCAAGTTTTCGATTAGCACCCCCCTCAAACTTTTGATTTGCAGCCCCCCCCTCAAGTTTTTCTCTATATATTTTGCTATTTTTTGCCTTGGTGTCACCCCCCTAAATGGTGTCACCCGGTGCGGTCAGCACCCCCCGCCCCCCCCCCCCTCGCTACGCCCCGGACTACTAATAGAACTATCGCATTCTGATTTACAAAATGTTGCTGTTTTTATTTGCAAATAAATTAATAGCATATTGTAATATTCACAGTTTAGTCATATAAAGTAATACAATTAGTCATTAACATTAATACATAGAGTCGCAACATGTCCCTGAGTACACCCAACTCTATTGGGTACCTGACTTACGTTAAATAAAGCAAAGTCGGCTGGGTATAGTGAAGTGCTGATCACACTATCCCTTCACAGGTCGAAGTCACAGAAAACAAGTAAACTCTACTTCACCTGCCCATCAGTTCTAAGTAGAACTTTACTTTTACATTAATGTTCATACTTGTGGATCAATTTATAACGATTAGATAGATTAAATAAATACTAACTTAAAAAGAAAATATTACAGATACTTATCAGGCGCGACACGTTGTGTACAAAAACGTACAGCAATTTTTTCAAATTATGTCGCAGAGGATACATGCCATTCTGAATAGTTTTTAAATTAATATTATAGAGACACATCATGTTTGGTAGAATACACAATACAGAAGCCATCTACACTATCTATATATATATATATATAATGGACACCAGCGAGTTGACGAGATTCCTTCCGTAATATTGTTGACATGGAATAAAAATGTGCTTTTTTAGATTTAGGACCATAAAACTAATAAAAGATAAAATTTTATTAAAAACTTAAGCCTAAAATTAATTCAGAAATGTAATATTTTTAGAATCAATGCTATACAAGTTGCAGATCCAGAGAACTTGAAAATAATTTGTTGAGTTTAAGGCTACATTTCTATTTATTTTCATCAAGCCTAAGTTATAACCCGATGTTTCACTTTCGTAAGACAAACATTGATTGGCTGTAAAGGAACTCCGTGATCGATTTCTGACAGCCCCACTTTATAGTTATTTTGTTTACAAAACTTTGCAGATCAAATTTTTAAATAAGTATGCAAATTTAAACACCATGACCTATTGTTTCTATTTTTAGCTTACAATGTGTACAATAAAATTTATGTCGGCCATTGTTTATGTCGCCATTACACGTGAAAACCAAATTGTTTTTTCTTTTTTTTTAATTTTTATTTAGTTACCGAAAATATTAAAAACATCAAATACATCCGATCTTTAGTAAAGTCCGAAAAAAACCAGACAGACAGGATTTTATAACCATATTAATTGTAACTACGCCGTGCAAGATTTTAAAATGAATTTATACACCTCTCAAATACCTTTGAGACTTTTCTCGCTGGTGTCCATTCTCTTCTTCGAGCCGTTAGAAAACAAGCTGCAAACGCTCTCCCTACCTCCCCACCCCTACATGGTTTTAGTGAGCTGTGTTCACTCTAAATGTTTACAAGCAGAGCCAACGATTTTAAACGTAGGGGGGGGGGGGGGGGGGGAGGAGGGGGGAGGGAAGGAAGGGGGGGGGGGTTATGGTCCTTAACGAGCTACTTATAGTGTTTATAAGAAATATTTTCAGTGTCAGCGTTGGTACTGTCGAATTCACAAATTATGAATTATTAAAATTTGAAACAACTAAATAGCGGCGTATGTTATGCCGCGGGCCGGCTCGTATATATATAATTCTCTTATTGGAGACGCTAGAAAACAAGCTGTAAGCGCGCTCCCTATCACCCCACCCCTACATGACCTGGTGAGCTGTGGTTCACGTTAGGCCTAGATGTTTACATTAATCGTAGAGCCGGGTTTATTGACGGCTATTCGGCGCAGATAACTGGGGGGGGGGGGGGGGTAACTAAGAGGAGGCTGCTTTCACGGGGGGGGGGGGAGGTGTAGGGTAGGGGTTGGGGGAAAGAAGGGTGGGGGTAGTATCATCCTTAACGACCTACTGATAGTGTTTCAAAGCAAATATTTTCTGTGGCAGCATTGGTACAGTCGAATTCACAAATTATGAATTACTGAAAGTAGAAAATAAAACAACTAAATAGCGGCGTATGATATGCCGCGGGTCGGCTCGTAATAAATTATTTTTTTTAATTTTTAAATATACTCGACAAAATGAGGCCAACGGTAGCTTGAAGTCTAATTTGAATGTTGGAGAAAATTGGTCAAATGTTTTGTATAAACCAGTGTCGCATTCCAATTCGTACAATGAAAGTTTCTGATAATTTGCTATTGTGTATCACTCGTATGACCTATTTTAAACAAACCTATAATCCAACTATGTAACATATCATAACAAATTAGCGCTTGCAACAAGCTACCCCTAACTCGGATCAGGGATATTCTTCTCTCACATTATTCATCTCTTTTAAAAGGATAACGCATCTTAAGGGAATATAATTGGCGTCGAGTAAAGTTTGAGGGTTTAGGGACCGACAATCTGTAATTATCATTATTTTCCGTAATCGCATATATATATATATATATATATATATATATATATATATATATATATATATATATATATATATATATATATTTATATATATATATATATATATATATATATAGGGGCGTAGCGAGGGGGGGAGGGGGCGGGGCGTGGGGTGCGGACCGCACCGGGTGACACCATTTAGGGGGGTGACACCAAGGCAAAAAATAGCAAAATATATAGGGAAAAACTTGAGAGGGGGGGGGGGTGCAAATCGAAAGTTTGAGGGGGGGGGGGGTGCAAATCGAAAATGTGAAAGTTTGTCCCCGGGAGGGGTCGCTACGCCTCTGGGGGGGGGGGGGTGACACCATTAAGTGCCGCATCGGGTGATACCCGACCTCGCTACGCCACTATATATATATATATATATATATATATATATATATCTATAATATAACGCTGCTGGTAGTGTGTCAGTCCTTCCTTCCGTCATCGCTATAGATTTTGGAACCATAAAAGTAAACATTCGCACCATGCTGTGCTTTTCAGTGCACCGCAGTGTCTTATTATAAGTATTAGAGTAGGGTTTGTTTATATAGCGGCATAGAGCTATTTTATAATTGCCACGGTTTTTACTCTTTCGCATAACGTCAAGAAAATATTAAATACACGCAAACTGCTAAAACGTATTAAAAAGATTAATGTCAAATATCATTTTCGTTTAGGTTCCCAGAAAAAGTGGATACATTTTAATAAGATAATAACAGTACGGTAGAAAAATCAAATTAATTTAACTCTTTTCTAATTTTGACAAAGGAGGTAATTTAAAAATACATTAAACTCACGCTAATAAAAAATGTAAATGCAAATATACGTTCGTCATAGAAGGAATTAGTGTTGCAATAATATAATTAGCAAAATGTGAATGCAAATTATTCGGATGTGTAAGAGGAAATTATTGTTAGAAAATTATAATTAGCATGGATTGATAAAAGGCAATCTTTTATTTATTTTATTCACTGAATGTAGGCCCTACTGTTTATTACTTATAATTTTTAATCAACTATTCAGCTCTATTATAGACGCGTCATCACGTTCATTAGGTGCGCAATGGTTTTAGTTATGAAACTCTATTGTAATTTTTTTAAATTTAAAGTACTGGAAAAAAATGCGTGAATGGATAAAGTGAAATATTGTAGGTAAAACACGGATATTTTAAATACTGCCTATTATTTATACTGTTTTCTAATTATTATTCTATCTTTCGGGTTTTATAGGAGAGGCGTAGCGAGGGGGGGGGGGGGGGGCATATGTCCCCAGGTGCCGACCTTAGGGGGCGCCAAAGTGCATTGGAAAAAATTTGCGAGGGGGGGGGGTGGAAATCGAAAGTCTTAGGGCGGGGGGGGGGGGAAGGGGTGCAAATCGAAAGTTTGAGGGGGGTGCAAATCACCGGAAAGGGCGCGATTTTGGCGCTACGGGCTAGACTGTGAGCAAAATGCCTTTATGATTGCATTTAAATTGTGTTTATGTTATGAGTGTTGTGTTTGTTTTTCGTTTGTTTTTTTTTTTGCGTTCGTTTGTGTTGTGTTTAGTTTTGTTCTGTTCCCAAGTTGGTACATTTAAAAAAGATTTACCGTGGCGGAGCACGGGATGCAGCTAGTATATATATATATATATATATATATATATATATATATATATCTAATATATAAAGCTCAGTTCTGTAACGTGTGGCAAAAAAAAAGTTTGTCGTTGACAGTTCTACGGATTTAAGTGTTAGATTTTTTATCGTGCTCAAAGTCTAAATTTACGAGTCGAAAAATTACCATTAAAAGTCTTTAAAAACATTTTTCATTCTATTTACTTAGAAGAATAATTTTCAATTATGAACACGACATAAAATTTTTAAAAAGTGTATCGACGTTTATAAAATTTCTAAAATTGTGTCGGAAATGTATTGACTGCAAAGTTACTTCCCTTTAATGAAAAATAAATCCTTAAGAAGAGAGAATTAACATTTTATTACTTTGTTTTTGGTGTTAAGAAAAAAAAAAATAATTACACAATTAGCGGGGATTGATTAAGTGCAATGTCGTTAGGTATTTTTAACACTGCCTTTTATTTATTCTATACACTGAACATACTGTTCAATAATTATTTTTTTTTTTTAAATCAATAACATTTAATAAGCCAGGTCCTACAAATCATATACGTTTATTTCTTTCCATTTACGGATAAGCTTGGAGTATTATCATTTTTGTTCACTAAATTGAAACAGGCGCGTCCGCCGGCGCCCCTGCACGGTTTGATTTGGCACCCTGGGCTATCATGTGAGCGCTATGCTGCATAATTTTGTTTTAAACAGTGCGATAGACTATGGATAAGAAAGGTTACTATAGTCTTTAAGTGAATCAAATCCGGGCGTCCTCCGGCACCCCGACAGGGTGCTATTTGGCGCCCCGGGCCTTCCGGTGTACGCTATGGTATCTACG
Organism: Physella acuta; assembly: GCF_028476545.2. Taxonomy (NCBI): domain Eukaryota; kingdom Metazoa; phylum Mollusca; class Gastropoda; family Physidae; genus Physella; species Physella acuta. The sequence continues at coordinate 207,346 of NW_026731577.1, forward strand.
TTCGCGTGAGTTCAAAAGACTATAAATAAGTTATGCACTATAGGCGTTTACTAAGTTCAATCAGGCGGTGACGTCATGGTGCGTCCTCTGGCGCCCAGACAGGGTGCTTTTTGGGGTCCCGGGCCTCCCGTGTTCGGTTTCGCGCCTACGTTCATTAAAGTGAGTGCAAAAGACTATGAATAAGTTGGGGTACTATAGTCGTTTATTAAGTTGAAGTAGGCGATTCAGCCCCGTGAGCACTTTGCGTTTATATTCGCGTTAGTGTTTTCTTTGTGTTTAGGTTGGGTTTGCGTTAGTGGTTGCGTTTTGATTTGGTTCGTTTTTGTTCTTTCTTTTTTCGTTTTCGTTTGTGTTTTATTTTCATTGGGTTTGTGTTTGTATTTGTGTTTGAGGTTGGTTTTGCGTTTGGATTTGGTTTGTTTTCGTTTGTTTTTTCTTTTGTGTTTTTTTTCTTTGGGTTTGTGGTTGGTTTTGCGTTTGTATTTGGTTTGTTTTCGTTTGCATTTTCGTTTGTTTTTTTCTTTGGGTTTGTGTTTGTGGTTGGTTTTGTGTTTGGATTTGGTTTGTTTTCGTTTGCTTTTTTCTTTGTGTTCGTATTGGTGTTTGTGGTTGTGGTTGGTTTGTTGTAAGTTTTTGTTTTCGTTTGTATTTGTAATTGTGTTAGCGTTATGTTTGCGTTTTGTTGTTTTGGTTTTTCAGAAGGGTTTTTCACAGAAGCCAGAGCAGGGCCTGGCCGGGACGGCTAGTATCTATAATATAATCGGGCTGAGCGTGTCCTTCCGTCCGTCATCGCTATAGATTTTGGGACTATAAAAGTAAGCTACGCACCAAGCTGTGCTTTTCAGTGCACCGCAGTGTCTTATTACAAGTAAAAGAGTAGGGTTTGTTTATATAGCGGCATAGAGCTATTTTATAATTTCCACTGTTTGTACAATTTTGCATAACGTAAAGAGAATATTAAATACACGCACATTGCTAAAACATATTAAAAGGATCAATGTCAAATATTGTTTTCTTTTTTATGCCTGAGAAAGGTGGAAACATTTTAATAACGTAATAACAGTAGGCTAGAAAAATCAAATTAATTTAACTCTTTTTTCTAATTTTGACAAGGGAGGTAATTCAAAAATAAATTTAACTCACGCTAATAAAAAAAAATGTGAATGCAAATGTACGGACGTACTAGAAGGAATTAGTGTTGCAATAATATAATTAGCAAAATGTGAATGCAAATTGTGCGGATGCGGATTGTTAGAAAATTATAATTAGCATGGATTGATAAAAGGCAATCTTTTATTTATTTCATTCACTGAATTTACTGTTTACTATTTATAATTTTTAATCGACTATTCCGCAATATTATAGGCGCGTCATCACCTTCATTGGGTGGATGGTGCGCAATGGTTTTAGTTATGAAACTCTATTGTAAATTTTTAAAATTTAAAGTACTGGGGGAAAAAATGCGTGAATGGATAAAGTGAAATATTTAGGTGAAACACGGATATTTTAAATACTGCCTATTATTTATACTGTTTACTAATTATTATTCTATCTTTCGGTTTGAGGACAAGTTAGGGGTTTTATAGGAGAGGCGTAGCGAGGGGAGGGCATATGTCCCCGGGTGCCGACCTTAGGGGGCGCCAAAGTGGGTTGGAAAAAATGTGCGAGGGGGGGGGGGGGGGTGGGGGTGGAAATCGAAAGTTTTAGGGAGGGGGGGAAGGAGTGCAAATCGAAAGTTTGAGGGGGGTGCAAATCACCGGAAAGGGCGCGATTTGGCGCTACGGGCTAGACTGTGAGCAATATGCCTGTATGAATGCATTTAAATTGTGTCTATGTTATGAGTGTTGTGTTTGTTTGTTCGTTTTTTTTTTTTTTTTTTTTTTGCGTTCGTTTGTGTTGTGTTTAGTTTTGTTCTGTTCCCAAGTTGGTACATTTTAAAAAGATTTACCGTGGCGGAGCACGGGATGCAGCTAGTATATCTATAATATAAGCGGGCTGTGTCTGTCCTTCCTTCCTTCCTTCCGTCCGTCATCGCTATAGATTTATTGGACTATAAAAGTAAACTACGCACCATGCTGTGCTTTTCAGTGCACCGCAGTGTCTTATTATAAGTATTAGAGTAGGGTTTGTTTATATAGCGGCATAGAGCTATTTTATAATTTCCACTGTTTGTACAATTTTGCATAACGTAAAGAGAATATTAAATACACGCACATTGCTAAAACATATTAAAAGGATCAATGTCAAATATAGTTTACGTTAATATTCCTAGAAAAAGTGGATACATTTTAATAACATAATAACTGTAGGTTAGAAAAATCAAATGAATTTAACTCTTTTCTAATTTTGACAAAGGAGGTAATTTAAAAATACATTAAACTCACGCTAATAAAAATGTGAAAGCAAATATACGTTCGTCATAGAAGGAAATAGTGTTGCAATAATATAATTAGCAAAATGTGAATGCAAATTATGTGGATGTGTAAGAGGAAATTATTGTTAGAAAATTATAATTAGCATGGATTGATAAAAGGCAATCTTTTATTTATTTTATTCACTGAATGTAGGCCCTTCTGTTTATTACTTATAATTTTTAATCAACTATCCAGCACTATTATAGACGCGTCATCACGTTCATTAGGTGCGCAATGGTTTTAGTTATGAAACTCTATTGTAAATTTTTAAAATTTAAAGTACTGGAAAAAAAAATGCGTGAATGGATAAAGTGAAATATTGTAGGTAAAACACCGATATTTTAAATACTGCCTATTATTTATACTGTTTACTAATTATTATTCTATCTTTCGGTTTGAGGACAAGCTAGGGGTTTTATAGGAGAGGCGTAGCGAGGGGAGGGCATATGTCCCCGGGTGCCGACCTTAGGGGGCGCCAAATTGGGTTGGAAAAAATTTGCGAGGGGGGGGGGGTGGAAATCGAAAGTTTTAGGACGGGGGGGGGGGGGGGGGGGACAGGGGTGCAAATCGAAAGTTTGAGGGGGGTGCAAATCACCGGAAAGGGCGCGATTTGGACCTACGGGCTAGACTGTGAGCAATATGCCTTTATGATTGCATTTAAATTGTGTTTATGTTATGAGTGTTGTGTTTGTTTTTTCGTTTGTTTTTTGTTTTTTTTTTGCGTTCGTTTGTGTTGTGTTTAGTTTTGTTCTGTTCCCAAGTTGGTACATTTAAAAAAGATTTACCGTGGCGGAGCACGGGATGCAGCTAGTATATATATATATTGGCGCCAAATTTAAAATTCGCCCGGTCACCGGGAGGGTCACTAGGCCTTTGAGATTGGGAGGGGGGAGGGGAATATCAAGATCCCAGAGGTATTCCATCAACTTATGTACTGTATTATTTCAAAGGTAATGCTACATAGTGTGTCTATGTGTCTCCAAAAAAAGGGGGCTTTTGTTTAGTCTCCTAGTCACATGATAAACTGTATTTCAAACAAAGAACTGGACAATCGTGATCCATCTGGTTCATTCCTTGACGTGGGCGAACACACACAGTAGCACCTTTACACGCACACACACAAACACACATACACACACATACACATACACACACACGCACACACCCACACCTACGCAACTCACACATAAACACATACACACACTCACGCACACACCCACACCCTCACCTACGCAACACCCCCCCCCCCCCCACACACACACAAACAAGCATTTACACACACATTCGCACACTTAGGAGACCTTTGGTATCGACGTGAATGAAGCCTCTAATTATATTGAATATATCAAGAGGCGACCAGTTAGTGATATAAACATAAATATAACAGGGCCTTCATCGCCATGAGCCGCCCTGGGCCCAAAAAGCAACACTAATTCTTGAGGAATTTAAGTAAATAGAAATGATAGAGGCTAAATAAAAAAAAAGTGTTAATACATATATTAGTCATGCTTAGTGATTAGTAATTTAGTAATAATTGTTCACCTGCTACAAATCGTGTGAAGTTTTATTTATTTAAGAAACTTATTTGTGAGACATCATATTTTAGCGCTGTCATCACCAAAAAACGTGTGAAAAATTTTGACGGATGGCAATGCTTAGATCCTATGACATTTGTTGTCAACTTACAGAGTTAAATTTGATGACAGATGCTCAGTTGTGTCACTAAATCGTGTCTGGACTTTGGATGGCGTGATTTTGTTTTGTTTGGACAATGTTCCTTTGTCACAAGTCGGTCAAGAAAACAACAACAATACGTAGAACGCAGTTGAGTACCTCTCTGAAGACTTTAAAATTTTACAATTTTGTACGGGGTATAGTTAGACGCGAGGAAGTTGATGGTGGGCAGAGTTTCTTCCTGGCGTAGCCCACCCCCTCCCCCCCCCCGAAAAAAGTCTACCTCTCCCCGAACGTGATGGAATTTATATAGAACAAATATACTTTTACCAGTGTCCGCCCCCCCCCCCCCCCCGAAAATATCAAGTGCCCCCCACCCCCCACCCCCCGGAGAAAAAAGTCTGGAAGGAACACTCATGGGGGGGGGGGGTAATTAATTGCAACAAATATGTGGGGACCGGAGCTCACGTTTACATTCAATAAATTAACGACAACGGCTTCCACAAAATACATTTATTTCACCTAATTCGTGCTGCCTACGTTGTACTATGCTTCCCAGCTCATTTTTCGTATTACTCAATACATTCTAATTAAACACTTGATCTAACTCATGCCGATTAGTGCCGGCGAAAGGTAATTTAGGGCAAGTGTCTATTCGGGAAATCGGCCTTCGTGCAAACGGCATTCGGGCGTCTTTCAGGAAATATTCGGCTCCCCACCGAAATAGATCGCTACGCAAAGTTATTCATTTTTAGGTACTTTTTAATAATGGCGATTACACATTTTTGCGCCCACCTATGGCGGCTGCGTAGTTCGCCTTATATGTAGCGCCGGCCCTGATGCCGATTCTTGTATTACTCGACAAATTCTAACTAACTACAAACTCATGCCAATTCTCGTAATAATCAACACATTCAACCTAACTACACTGTATGTAACTCATCCCTGAATTCTATCATACCAACGTTGTTCTAAGCTCAACTATTATACACTGAGATCGGTAACATTTTGCAGCACTAACATCGTTCAATGTAAGCAGGAGCGGAATTAGAAGCATATTTTAAGCCCTTTTATTCTTATCTCTATAATATAATACAATATAAAGATAAAGATATATAAAGATATACATAGATATATGTGGATACATAGATATATAAATTAGATACCCATGGATACAAATGTGTATGGGTATGTGATTATGGATGTGGATGTAGATGTGATAGAGGTATAGATATAAAGATAGAGATTGAGATAAAAGTAGAGGTAGAGGTGAAGGTACAGGTAGAAGAAGACGTAGAGATAGAGGTAGATGTAAATGTAGATGTAGATGTAGAGGTAGTGCAAGAGGAAGAGATAGAAGTAGAGATAGAGGTAGAAGTAGAGGTAAAAGTAGAGGTAAAGATTGAGATAAAGGTAGAGGTAGAGAAAGAGTGGGCGATAGAAGTAGAGATAGAGGTAGAAGTAGAGGTAAAAGTAGAGGTAAAGATTGAGATAAAGGTAGATGTAGAGAAAGAGTGGGCGATAGAAGTAGAGATAGAGGTAGAAGTAGAGGTTAAAGTAGAGGTAGAGATTGAGATAAAGGTAGAGGTAGAGGTAGAGGTGGAGACAGAGGAAGAAGAAAGGTAAAGGATGAGGTAGAGGTAGAGGTGGAGACAGAGGAAGAAGAAAGGTAGAGGATGAGGTAGAGGTAGAGGTGGAGACAGAGGAAGAAGAAAGGTAGAGGATGAGGTAGAGGTAGAGGAAGAGGTAGAGGTAGAGGAAGAGTAAAAGGTAGAATTACAGGGAGATGTAAAGATAGAGATATATGCAACGGTAGATTTAGATGTAGATGCAAAGCTTGAGGGACAGGTAGTAGTAATGAGTAGAGGTTTAAATAAATATTGAAATAGAAATTCAAATATATGTAGATGTAGATGTGGATGTGGATGTGGATGTGGATGTGGATGTGGATGTGGATGTGGATGTGGATGTGGATGTGGATGTGGATGTGGATGTGGATGTGGATGTGGATGTGGATGTGGATGTGGATGTGGATGTGGATGTGGATGTGGATGTAGATGTAGATGCAGATGCTGAGGTAGATGCAAATGCAGATGCAGATGCAGGTGCAGGTGCAGGTGCAGATGTCGATTTAGGTGTCGATATAGATATAGGTATAGGTATAGATACAGATACAGATATAGAAATAGGTATAGGTATAGGTATAGGTTTAGGGACAGGTACAGGTATAAGTATAGGTATAGGTATAGGTATAGGTATAGGTTTAGGTATAGGTATAGATAGGTATAGGTATAGGTATAGGTATAGGTATAGGTATAGGTATAGGTATAGGTATAGGTTTAGGTATAGGTATAGGTATAGGTATAGGTATAGGTATAGGTATAGGTATAGGTATAGGTATAGGTATAGGTATAGGTATAGGTATAGGTATAGGTATAGGTATAGGTATAGGTATAGGTATAGGTATAGGTATAGGTATAGGTATAGGTATAGGTATAGGTATAGGTATAGGTATAGGTATAGGTATAGGTATAGGTATAGGTATAGGTATAGGTATAGGTATAGGTATAGGTATAGGTATAGGTACAGACATAGACAAAGACATAGAGATATAGAGGATATAGAGGATATAGAGGATATAAATGATATCGATGATATCGATGATATAGATATCGAGGATATAGATATAGATATCGAGGATATAGATATAGATATCGAGGATATAGATATAGATACCGAGAATATATATATAGATATCGAGGACATAGATATAGATATCGAGAATATAGATATAGATATGGAGGATATAGTTATAGATAGCGCGGATATAGTTATAGATATCGAGGATATAGATATTGAGGATATAGATATAGATATCGAGGATATAGAGATAGATATCGAGGATATAGATATAGATATCGAGGATATAGATTATATATATCTATATCCTCGATATCTATATCTATATCCTCGTTATCTATATCTATATCCTCGATATCTATATTTTTATCCTCGATATCTATATCTATATCCTCGATATCTATATCCTCGATATCTATCTATACCTAAGGGTATAGATATAGATATCGATATATAGATATAGATATAGATACAGATATAGAAATAGATATAGGTATAGGTATAGGTATAGGTATAGGTATAGGTATAGGTATAGGTATAGGTATAGGTATAGGTATAGGTATAGGTATAGGTATAGGTATAGGTATAGGTATAGGTATAGGTATAGGTATAGGTATAGGTATAGGTATAGGTATAGGTATAGGTATAGGTATAGGTATAGGTATAGGTATAGGTATAGGTATAGGTATAGGTATAGGTATAGGTTTAGGTATAGGTATAGGTATAGGTATATGTATAGGTATAGGTATAGGTATAGGTATAGGTATAGGTATAGGTATAGGTATAGGTATAGGTATAGGTATAGGTATAGGTATAGGTATAGGTATAGGTATAGGTATAGGTATAGGTATAGACATAGACAAAGACATAGAGATATAGAGGATATAGAGGATATAGAGGATATAGAGGATATAAATGATATCGATGATATCGATGATATAGATATCGAGGATATATATATAGATATCGAGGATATAGATATAGATATCGAGGATATAGATATAGATACCGAGGATATATATATATAGATATCGAGGACATAGATATAGATATCGAGGATATAGATATAGATATCGAGGATATAGATACAGATATCGAGGATATAGATACAGATATCGAGGATATAGATACAGATATCGAGGATATAGATATAGATATCGAAAATATAGATATAGATATCGAGGATATAGAGATAGATATCGAGAATATAGATATAGATATCGAGCATATAGATATCGATGATATAGATATCGAGGATATAGATATAGATATCGAGGATAAAAATATAGACATCGAGGATATGGATATAGATATCGAGGATATAGATATATATATATATATATATATATCAAGGGTATAGATATAGATATCGATATATAGATATAGATATAGATATAGATACAGATATAGAAATAGATATAGGTATAGGTATAGGTATAGGTATAGGTATAGGTATAGGTATAGGTATAGGTATAGGTATAGGTATAGGTATAGATATAGATATAGATATAGATATAGATATAGATATAGATATAGGTATAGGTATAGGTATAGGTATAGGTATAGGTATAGGTATAGGTACAGACATAGACAAAGACATACAGATATATAGGATATAGAGGATATAGAGGATATAAATGATATCGATGATATCGATGATATAGATATCGAGGATATAGATATAGATATCGAGAATATAGATATAGATATCCAGGATATAGATATAAATATCGAGGATATAGATATAGATCTCGATGATATAGATATAGAAATCGAGGATATAGATATCGAGGATATAGATATAAATATCGAGGATATAGATATAGATCTCGATGATATAGATATAGATATCGAGGATATAGATATAGATATCGAGGATATAGATATAGATATCGAGGATATAGATATAGATATCGAGGATATAGATGTAGATATCGAGGATATAGATATAGATATCGAGGATATAGATACAGATGTCGAGGATATAGATACAGATATCGAGGATATAGATACAGATATCGAGGATATAGATACAGATATCGAGGATATAGATATAGAGGATATAGATATAGATATCGAGGATATAGATATAGATATCGAGGCTATAGATATAGATATCGAGGATATATATATAGATATCGAGGATATAGATATAGATATCGAGGATATAGATATAGATATCGAGGATATAGATATAGATATCGAGGATATAGATATAGATATCGAGGATATAGATATAGATATCGAGGATATAGATATAGATATCGAGGATATAGATATAGATATCGAGGATATAGATATAGATATCGAGGATATAGATATAGATATCGAGGATATAGATATATATATCGAGGATATAGATATAGATATCGAGGATATAAATATAAATATCAATTATATAGATATAGATATCGAGGATATAGATATAGATATCGAGGATATAGATATAGATATCGAGGATATAGATATAGATATCGCGGATATAGATATAGATATCGAGGATATAGATATAGATACCGAGAATATATATATAGATATCGAGGACATAGATATAGATATCGAGGATATAGATATAAATATGGAGGATATAGTTATAGATAGCGAGGATATAGTTATAGATATCGACGATATAGATATTGAGGATATAGATATAGATATCGAGGATATAGATATAGATATCGAGGATATAGATATAGATATCGAGGATATAGATATAAATATCGAGGATATAGATATAGATCTCGATGATATAGATATAGATATCGAGGATATAGATATCGAGGATATAGATATAGATATCGAGGATATAGATATAGATATCGAGGATATAGATATAGATATTGAGATTATAGATATAGATATCGAGGATATAGATATAGATATCGAGGATATAGATATCGAGGATATAGATATAAATATCGAGGATATAGATATAGATCTCGATGATATAGATATAGATATCGAGGATATAGATATAGATATCGAGGATATAGATATAGATATCGAGGATATAGATATAGATATCGAGGATATAGATGTAGATATCGAGGATATAGATATAGATATCGAGGATATAGATACAGATGTCGAGGATATAGATACAGATATCGAGGATATAGATACAGATATCGAGGATATAGATACAGATTTTGAGGATATAGATATAGAGGATATAGATATAGATATCGAGGATATAGATATAGATATCGAGGCTATAGATATAGATATCGAGGATATATATATAGATATCGAGGATATAGATATAGATATCTAGGATATAGATATAAATATCGAGGATATAGATATAGATATCGAGGATATAAATATAAATATCAATCATATAGATATAGATATCGAGGATATAGATATAGATATCGAGGATATAGATATAGATATCGAGGATATAGATATAGATATCGAGGTTATAGAAATAGATATCGAGGATATAGATATAGATATCGAGGATATAGATATAGATATCGATGATATAGATCTAGATATCGAGGATATAGATACAGATATCGAAGATAAAGATATAGATATCGAGGATATAGATATAGATATAGATATAGAGGATATAGAGGATATATATATAGATATCGGATATAGATATAGATGTAGATGTAGATGTGGATGTAAGTGTGGATATAGATGATATATATAAAGATGTGGATGTTAATGTGAATGTGGACGTGGATTGAGACGTGGATTGAGGTTGAGGTACAGGTAGAGGTAGAGATAGAAGTTAGAAGTAAAGAAAGAGACAGATAGAAATACAGACGTAGAGGTAGAGGCAGAGGTAGAGGTTGAGGTAGAAATATTAATAGACGTAGAATTTGACGTATATGTAGATGTAGACTTTGATGTAGAAATAGAATTAGAAATAGAAGTAGAAGTTGAAGTAGATGTAGATGTAGATAAAGATGTAGATAAATAGAAATACATATAGATATGTACATAGATATAGATGTGGATGTTAAAGTGAATGTGGATGTGGCAGAAGAAGAGATAGAGATAGAGGTATAAGTTGACTTAGATGTACACGGAGAGGTAGATGTAGATGTAAATATGTATGAGGTAGAGATAAAGGTAGAGGTAGATGTAGAGGTAGAAGTGAAGATAGAGGTAGAGACAGAGAAATGGTATATCTCTACCTCTATTTCTATTTTTCTCTACCTCTCCATGTACCTCTACATCTTACTATATCTCAATCTCTTACTTTTTCTTTTTCTCTATCTCTATCTCTTCCTCTGCCACATCCCCTTCCACATTCAATTTAGCATCCATGTACATATCCATCTCTTCTTCTACCCCTCTCTGACACTTTTCTAATTCTACATCTATTTCTACCTTTATTTCTACCTCTACCTCTATCTCTATCCACATCCACATCCACATCCTGTTTAGTATTCACATCTATATCTATCTCTCTCTCTTTCTCTTTCTATGTCTCTTGCTCTACCTCCACCTCTATCTCTACCTCTACCTCAACCTCTACCTCTACCTCTACCTCTTCCTCTACCTCTACCTCTACCTCTACCTCTACCTCTACCTCTACCTCTACCTCTACCTCTACCTCTACCTCTACCTCTTCCTCTACCTCTACCTCTACCTCTACCTCTACCTCTACCTCTACCTCTACCTCTACCTCTACCTCTACCTCTATCTCTATCTCTATCTCTATCTCTATCTCTACCGCTGCCTCTTACTGTACCTGTACCTGTACCTGTACCTGTACCTGTACCTGTACCTGTACCTGTACCTGTACCTGTACCTGTACCTGTACCTGTACCTGTACCTGTACCTGTACCTGTACCTGTACCTGTACCTGTACCTGTACCTGTACCTGTACCTGTACCTGTACCTGTACCTGTACCTGTACCTGTACCTGTACCTGTACCTGTACCTGTACCTCTACCTCTACCTCTACCTCTACCTCTACATCTACATCTACATCTACATCTACATCTACATCTACATCTACATCTACATCTACATCTACATCTACATCTACATCTACATCTACATCTACATCTACATCTACATCTACATCTACATCTACATCTACATCTACATCTACATCTACATCTACATCTACATCTACATCTACATCTACATCTACATCTACATCTACATCTACATCTACATCTACATCTACATCTACATCTACATCTACATCTACATCTACATCTACATCTACATCTACATCTACATCTACATCTACATCTACATCTACATCTACATCTACATCTACATCTACATCTACATCTACATCTACATCTACATCTACATCTACATCTACATCTACATCTACATCTACATCTACATCTACATCTACATCTACATCTACATCTACATCTACATCTACATCTACATCTACATCTACATCTACATCTACATCTACATCTACATCTACATCTACATCTACATCTACATCTACATCTACATCTACATCTACATCTACATCTACATCTACATCTACATCTACATCTTCATCTACATCTACATCTACATCTACATCTACATCTACATCTACATCTACATCTACATCGGCATCAATATATATATATATATATATATATATATATATATATATATATATATATATATATATATATATGTGTGTGTGTGTATATATATATATATATATATATATATATATATATATATATATATATATATATATATATATATTTATATATATATATATAGGTATAGGTAGTTCATTAAGTATATGACTTTGTTCCATTAGAAACCTGATTCGTGTCATGAGTCATACATTTGCACGTAGCCAACATATTGTCTGTTAACTGTACTATCATGCTTGTATTTTTACTTACTAGAAATACATGCAATCAATCATCTTGTCATAATCATCGTGCACAAAATCTTTTCAGATCGTGAACTTTTTCATGCAGCTGATGTTTATGTAATGATTAAGTTCGTCTGTCAATGGGACTATTTAAAACTAATTTGTTAAATTAGCGCACCCAGTCATCGGCGCTTATGGACGAGTTTAGAGGGAAAAAAAAAAAGAAAACAATTCCGAATTGGGTTTGTTTGTTTTTCGTGTTGGATTCTCTTTGTGCAGACAAATTTTCTGATGACTTGGTGATGGTGACTTGGTGATGGTGACTTGGTGATGACTGCTCGGGACTTCCAGGCCGACTGATACAAAGGGTTTAGTCACGAGGCATCCATGGCCGGTCATGACACATAGTTAACCGGTCACGACACTTCGATGGCCGGTCATGACTCATCAATGGCCGGTCATGACCCTTCAATGGCCGGTCATGACCTATCGATGGCCGGTCACGACCCTTCCATGGACACTGTCAAGACACATAGTTGGCCGGTCACGATACTTCGATGGCCGGTCATGACCCATCAATGGCCGGTCATGACCTATCGATGGCCGGTCACTACCCTTCCATGGCCTGTCAAGACACATAGTTAGCCGGTCACGACACTTCGATGGCCGGTCATGACCCATCAATGGCCGGTCACGACACATCGATGGCCGGTCATGACTCATCAATGGCCGGTCATGACCTATAGATGGCCGGTCACGACCCTTCCATGGCCTGTCAAGACACATAGTTGGCCGGTCACGACACATCGATGGCCGGTCATGACCTATCAATGGCCGGTCATGACCCTTCCGAGGCCTGTCAAGACACATGGTTGGCCGATCACGACTTTTCGGTGGCCAGTCACGACACATGAATGGCCGGTCATGACTCATCGATGGCCAACCACGACCCATCGAAGTCCAGCCACGACACATTGATGGCCAGTCGTAGAAGGGTCATCCATATATTAAGTAAAAACATTATTTTTTACTTTTTTTTGTTTGTTTTTATTCTCGCGGTCCTCAGCTTTTGAGCCTCCCCTGTCCGGGTGTCCACACCCATCACCGCAATATAAAGTTCAATCTCTTACCCCAGTACGCCCAAATTAGGTATAACAATTCTAATTGAATTTATATATTATAAAACACAAAAGCGGATAAGGGGTAGTATAAATACAATTTAAATTAAGTTTAAAAAATCATGAATTGAAAAATTAATGCGTGCGTGTGTATGCGTATGGTTATGCGTATGCGAATGCGTATGCAAATACATGTTTATTTTTACAGTTATGGTTTCACCTAGATCTGCCATAGATTCACTAGTATACGATTTACTTTCGAAACTACACTCCTACTGCTAAATATTCACTTCCCTACTTAGATTGTAGAATACACCAGTACTTGATATCTTACATTGTATATCCAATACTACACACACACACACACACACACACACATATATATATATATATATATATATATATATATATATATATATATATATATATATATATATATATATAGTACTTGATATCTTACATTTTATCCAATACCAATCTCTTTCTCTCTCTCTCTCTCTCTCTCTCTCTCTCTCTCTCTCTATATATATATATATATATATATATATATATATATATATATATGTATATATATATATATATATATATATATATATATATATATATATATATATATATATATACTTGCTATCTTACATTTTATATCCACCCAGCTCTAATGGGTACCTGACTATAGGAAAGTAAAGGCGGATAGTGATAGAGATAACCCTTATGCCGAGGTCACCGAAACACGCAAACTCTGCTTAATTAGTAGGGTGTCTCCTTTGTTATACACCCTCGATAGTTTTCTACTGAATAAGAATCACTTTTATAGATCCACTATAAACGACCCACCTCTACCTACCACAAAGCAAGCTTCAAAATCCATAAGCCTTGTCGCTCTATCGTATATCCACCACTCTAGAACCTTCAGTTTTAACTCATCTTTACAGATCTCGCTAAAATTCCTCGACTGTAAAGTGTACCACATTTAACACTTTCACGGTTCAAAACACTCGCCAAAACCCGTCAAAAAATAAAATCAATTATAAAATCTTTATCAGAAAACAAAAAGAAATCGGCGAGGACACCACACGCAGGTATTGTAAGATGTAATAAGAATAAGTGTATACTTGAGCGATTTTAGCCGAGTTTTTACACAAGCCCACATATGGCGTCACATAATTCCAGACCCCCTCCACACAAATCAAATACCACCCCCCAACCCCCTTTCACACGCATACACAAATCTAAAGAGCCGTACCATAATTCCAATAAAAAATTTTTTTCAGATTTTTATTTAAAAGTAAAATGAGACACCATTCGTAGCACTTTTTGCACTCCTTGTCCCAACCCTATAAGTAGCAAGACATGACACCCTTCAGGGGTTGACATAATTTTATGACGAACTCCTAAAGAGTGGTATAATGGACAGCTTGCTTTTCTTACAATCATTCTACAGAAATGTTTCATTTTAAATTTACAAAAAAAAAAAAAAAAAAGATTACTTTTGAAGGAAATTATCTTAATCTTTAACATTGCTAATACATTTTTATGCTAAACCTTTAAAAAAATCAATTGCATATCATCCATGGTTGAAATGAATTTAGTCTAGCTATGGCCGAAAATGTTTTTTTAAAAGATACTGTGTAGCTTGCAGTTCTTCGTATGTTGTTGCTCTTGTGTTTGCTGTTCTTCGTATCTTGCTGTTCTTCGTATTTTGTTGTTCTTCGTATCTTGTTCTTCGTATCTCCCTGTTCTTCGTATCTTGTTCTTCGTATCTGCTGTTCGTGTTTTTCTGTTCTTCGTTTCTTGCTGTTCTTTGTATTTTGCTCTTCTTCATATGTTGTTGTTCGTAACTTGTTGTTCTTCGTATCTTGTTGTTCTTCGTATCTTGCTGTTCAACGTATTTTGCTGTTCTTCGTATTTTGCTGTTCTTCGTATCTTGTTCTTCGTATCTTGCTGTTCTTCGTATCTCGGGATTTAGATAAACATTGAAATGCCCACAAGTTCCACTCTTAAGTTGTTCATAAGTTGCATTCACCAAATTAGACAAACATAAAAAGACAACAGTCCAACGTTGAAGTTATACGTTAGATGCACTTAGAGATTCACCCAATCACACAAACATAAAAAAGACCACAGTCCAACGCTGAAGGTATTCTTAACTTGCAATTAGAGATTCATCAAATCAAACACAGTCCAACGCTGAAGTTGCTCGTCAGCTGCATTCTCAAATTCACCGAATCTGATAAACATCAAAATGACCACAGTCCAATTCTCCCGTAAACCTCAGCTTTACACTCGGGTGTGTAGCGCACCCAAAGCTCTGCAGCAAAGATCCGTTAAAGTAGACTTGAAACTCAAACGGATACAACTCGGCCGCAGCAGCCAGTTCGCAGGTCGACCCGAAGGCTGATCTTTTCGACATTTCCTTTTCGTAAGATTGCTTAGACTGGAAACAGTCCCCGTTGGGTTTGAATGAAATAGCACTGAATCTCTCCCAATGAGTCACTACATGACGTACTATTTTCCTTCTGACGTCTCCGCTTCCTTGAATATTCCCATGCACAAGGTAACAAATTGAATGAAATAAACAGGATCCGTCCCGAGGCATCTCAACAACGTAGTGTGGGACCCGCTGGCCGTCACAACAGAGAATCTCCATGATTTGATGTCTTGGAAGTAGAGAAAACCACTATAGCAAACTATGGGCAGATATTGAAGCGGTGCAAGCCTAACACGAATCAAAAACAGACAACACAGATGGATGACTTCAACGCGACTAAATAAACCGTCACTAAAACGGCTAGACAAGTAAAACAAAGTTGATGAAAACATGATAGGCTAGTTGGATAGTTCAGCCAGTCTGACGTTAACATGTCTCAGTTCAGTTTAAAAAAAAAATGACAAGTCAGTTTAAATAATAGTAAACTGCAAGGTATTAGAAATTTTTGTCGATATCTTATTTTTTTGCAGTTTACTCACAAACATAAAAACGCAGGCATTCGTATTTAGTACATATATATATATATATATATATATATATATATATATATATATATATATAACACAGATATACACACTTGCACATGCACCCTCACACATACACACACACACACACACACACACACACACACATATATATATATATATATATATATATATATATATATATATATATATATATATATATATATATGCCAATATATATAAAGGTACATAACTAATGAAAATATACACAAAAATGACTATAAAATAATTTAATACTTCAGGTACAGATATTACGCAAGACGCCTTTACTAAAGATAGCGTATTCAATGTAAATTTTTCCTCCTGTTCCTGATTAGAACAAATGTACACTAATTAGATGAATCTGTTCGGGGAGAACAGTTCTTGTCTAGCCGAGTCACAGGCGTTGCTGAAGGGAGGGGGCGGCCACCCCGGGTGTCAACCATAGAATGTACACCACATAGGGTGGACAGAATGATTTAAAAAGGCACATTTTCAGCTGCTTTACTTAATTATACACAGTCCAAGTTAACAAAGTCGATTGCTGCGTGTTTTTACTGTTTTCTACAACAATTGTTCATTGTGGATCAACACAATAAGCATCATTGAGAGTTGGCGATCATTATAAAGAGCACCCCTTCGTTTTCCAAGTCTAAGGGTCGCCTTTTCGCGCAAGGTAAATCAGATGGATTTTCACTGGATTGATGTATAGAGAAATCTTTTAACACTTAGGAAAAAAATCTAATCGAAAAATATGAAAGGGTTGGATGATTACTTGGTTGTTTCATATCAACCCATCTTCCGAATATATATATATATATATATATATATATATATATATATGATTGGTAAAGGGGGAAGGTGGAGAGATAGGGTCGAACCAGTGTCGTAACAACCATGCAACCAAGGTGGACAAGGTCCACCGAGGTTCCTGGGCCCCCAAGCTTTTAAAGAAATATGTGGAGTATGTGGAGAAGAAATAAGTACAACAAATCGTACTCTGTTTCATCGATTTCAATCCAATAAAGATGGGTGATTCCAGTCTGATTCCTCCGCTACATTAAAAAAAGTTAAGTTCCCTTTTTCAAACTTGACGGTCTATAGGGCAAGTGAAGTAGAGTTCACATGTTTCTCTGACCTCGGCATATGAAGAGATAGTGTGGTCAGCACTATGCCCAGCCGCCTTTACTTTCCCTAACGTGAGTTAGGTACCCATCAGAGTTGGGTGGACTCAGGGACGGTTTACTGACTTGAACCCGAGACTTACGGGTTAACAGTCCAGCTCTCTTCCGCTAGATTACTCCGTCCCACTCTTTTACATTACTCTATGATTTATTTAGATTGGACTGATGTTTTTCTGCTGCACATTGTCATGCTACTATCACATCAGCTTCCATAGCGATGAAATGATGTTATCTCATGGTCCATCAACCTAGTGGCCCATTTCAAGATGGTTCTAGGCGCATTGTTTACAGCAACAAAAACAGAAACTACTTCTTTATGGAAACCTGAAAGTCAATACAAAGTGGTTGTGCTTCTCGCAACATCTAAAGAGATCATACGGCTACATCTTCATCAGCAGCGGATTGATGGAACTCCTGGAACATCACGACAATATAGTATGAAGATCAAGACGCACGAGAGCAGCTTCATTCAGATCGCATCTGTTTTGGTATGCCAGCAATAGAAAGCTGGGCAGCGATTTGATGAAATGCATGAAATTGCTATCAGGAATGCAGCAAAATTCTGGAGACTGGTGCTAATGCGGCTGGTAAATATTATCTTGACTATTCATGGGTGTCTGACTTTTTGAAGATTTCGTGAAGGTGTTAGAGATGTTGAATGTGTTGGTGGACACAGAGGCTTCGCGAGGCGGGGGCGGGGGGTGCGGACCGCAGCGGGAGACAACATTTGCGGGGTGGAGTGGACGACACCAAGCAAAAAAAAAATGTAAAATATATATAGAATAAATGTTTTTTGACAGTTCAATGAATGGTTAATTAGAGTTAAATTTTTTTTTTAATTTGAAGTAAATAATGACGATCGCCAAAAGAGATGGGGGGGGGGGGGGGGGGGGGGGAAAGTAGGGTAACACCATGACGAAAACATGCAAACTATATAGAAAACAATGCAACACCCAGCTGTATTAACAACCGACTATAGATAAATATCATTAGTAATAAATGTGAACACTTTAAAGCTCCTACCGGGGTGGGGGGGATGTGTGACACCAACAAAACAAAATGTGCATAATAGTGCGCAATATTATTAGTACTTTTTACTTTCTCGTATATACGAAGTATAGAGAAAGACTTGTAATCGTGCAAAAAAGAAAAATCGAGATTTTTACAAATCTCGACGTTTTACATCTCACTGATACGGAAAAACATAATTTTGAAATCTTGTCCGTATGTCTGTGTGTCTGTGTGTCTGTGTGTGTGTGTGTGTGTGTGTAAACACGATAACTTGAGTACCGTTACAGCCAGAGGCGTAGCGAGGGGGGGCGGGGGGGACATATGTCCCCGGGCGCCGACCTTAGGGGGGGCGCCAAATTGAAAGTTTGAGGGGGGGTGCAAATGAAAAGTTCGAGGGGGGGGGGTGCAAATCGAAAGTTTGAGGGGGGGGGGGTGCAAATGAAAAGTTCGAGGAGGGGGTGCAAAGTTTGAGGGGGGGTGCAAATGAAAAGTTCGAGGGGGGGGGGTGCAAATCGAAAATTTGCTCCCGAGGGGGGCGCCAAATTGAAAGTATGTCCCCGGGCGCCGGGAAGGGTCGCTACGCCTCTGGTTACAGCTAGGTTGATGAAATTTCATATATAAGTATTTTATCAAAATTGTAGATCCGTATCAATTTTTGAGCGATTTCCGATAACCGGAAGTGGTACTTTTTCTACTTTGAATTTTTCAAAAGCCTATAACTTGAGTACTATTTCAGATAAATGAAATTTCACATGTAAGTAAAAAAATCTAATTCTCTTCGTTCTGTCAAATTTTTGAGTAATTTCCGTTGACGGGAAGTACTAATTTTTTTCCCACCCTATTTTGCGCAACTCCTGGGCGCGGCCACCATGCCTGGTCACTTTAGGTCCATTATCCTACCCAGCGTATATCTAGGTGTGACATTAATGTCGCTCTACACAACTTTTTACAGTCTGTCCCGTTTTAGGTGGTGAGGTGGGGGAGGGGATAACCAACTCAGTGAACATAGCGTCAGTTTGAAGATGACTGTTCTAAACATACATATACAATTATACATATATACTGAATTAAAAATAGATTTAAATAAGTAACAGTGGTATTATCACAGTAAATTTTTTTTACAGAGGGGTCCATGTAACCCCTAACCCCCCCCCTGCCTACACCACTGCGACCACCCCACCGGCACTTTGTAGCTACGCCGCTGATCACATGGCAGTGTTGCCATTGTCTGCATTTAAAATCACGTGATCATCAACATACATTGGTCGCCTCTAGACCCGCCTATCGCTTTAGAACAACACACGAGGTATCGTTCAGATCAAAGCATTTGAGGGGAGCAGGAATAGAGGCGGGGTCTAACCACCATCCCCATGCCTTAACCTAGACCCCTCATTGGCTTTAAGTGACATGATTAATTATAACTGTCATATGCGAACGATTAGGCGGGGTCTAACCTCCATCCCCATACCCCAACCTAAACCCTCATTGGCTTCGAGTGACATGATTAATTATAACTGTCACATGCAAACGATTAGGCGGGGTTTAACCTCCATCCCCAGGCCCCTACCCAGAGCCTCAATGCCTTTAAAGGATATACAAACTCACTTCCGTCAAACGTGGACGAATTAGGGAACTTTTCTTGTCAGCCAATGGCGACTCTGCTCCGGTTTTGGAGACACCCATCACGCGCCCAAAAAAACGTATAAATACCCTTAACGTGCTAGAAGTCAGTAGATGTTTTCGTGGATTACCTTCCGAATGTTCAACCCTTCTTCATGCGATGGAAAATCAAGGTTGTGTTACCTAGCTGCTATGCGGGATATGTGATCCATACGTAATATGTGATCTATCGCCAGAAAGATATTGGTGACTTTAAAAATGATGAACTTTATTCACTGTTCTCGTATGGACTTTGCATTTTCAACTTTTTGGCTGACATTGTTCTATATGATGCTGGCTCAATGCATCACAGGAGGTGAGTAACAATTTGTACTCATATAATCTTCTCTGCTGATTGAGATGTCGGGCATAGAGATAAGTCAAAACTGTTTCTCATATTGTTAAATTAAGATATGAGTAGCCACACAAAAAATGACTATAAATAATATGCTACAAATTTTAAAAGCATTTCCGGTATAGTCATGACAATATGTGAGCCAGCCTTAAGGCTTGGTTACATGAGAAACAAATTTTGTCTCCTTTAATGCTATTTTATAGTGTCTTTATAGAGTTAGACACCACAGGAATACCAGACGTTGATAAATATATGTAACTGATACACAAAGTAAAGAAAAGAATCCTCTTTGAACCTAGGAATCCATTAGGCATAGGAAGTAGTGTTCATATGTTTCTTGACCTCGGCATATGAAGGGAAGGTGTGGTCAGCACTTTGCCCAGCCGCCTTTGCTCTCACTAACAGGCGTTTGGTACCAATCAGAGCTAAGTGGACGCAGGGACGTTCTACTGACTTGTGGGCTCGAATTCGAACTCGAGACTTCGCAGCCTAGCGCTCTACCGCCTAAGTCACCCCGTATTTAATCTTTGATCAGGATGTTTGAAGAAGTAATTTTAATTCCTTTCATATCACTAACCATAAGTACATACGTAGCAATAAAACTAAACAACATCAAAATAAATAAATTTGGCTATTTTTAAAAATAATTTTTGTAATGTAAGGAGGGGGAACAAAAATGAACAGTTATCGGAAATAGTATCAATATTGTATTTTGATAAAACTGCATGTATGTTTGATTATTTTAATGCTATTATGATATTGATATTATTTTTTGCCTATTTTATACATGTCTTTTATGTTCAAAATTGAAATAATTATTGCAACTGGTATTGCTAGTTTCTAGGATGCATGTAAAAAATTACATTAAAACGTTTAAAAAACAAGCTTTTATGTAATAATATAATAATACAATACTATTTAAATGACTTGAAAGAAAATCATAATATTTAGTAATTTAAATAGTAGTGTATTTATATATGTGAATAAAATCTTTTGGTTTTCTCCTTTTTAGTACATAATTAAATAAAAGCTTGTAGTTAATGCAATTTTTTAAAGTACTTTTATTTTAAAATTTACAACAGAGTTGCATGACTAAAAGCTATTTTGCACCAAATGAACATGATAATGCTCGTATGATAGTGCGGAAAGAGTAGTGAAACAGCCTACTAATTTCAGAAAATGTTTATTTATGCCATACAAAATTAATTAGGCATCAAATTAAGTCAAATTTAATTGCACTGTCTTCAAGTCTTGATTCACTTGCCGAATTTTAAATAAATTGGTTGGTTAGAAGTGCTCGGAATTTCCATTGCCCCTTTCGACATGTGACGACTGGCGACAGACTGACGAAAGACAGAGGAAGCGATAAATAAAAGCTTTAGATAATAAATAAATAATAATAATAAATAACGAGTCTTAAACTCTGATTCTCATAGTTTAAGATAGGGACTTACATCTATAACCGAACATGTTAGTTATTGCTTACTGACAGAGGCGTAGCGACCTTATCCCCGGCGACCGGGGACAAACTTTTCGATTTGCACCCCCCATCAAGATTTTGATTTGCACCCCCCCCCCTCAAACTTTCGATTTGCACCCCCCCTCAAGATTTCAATTTGCACCCCCCTCAACCTTTGAATTTATTTTTCCAACCCATTTTGGCGCCCCCTAAGGTCGTCGCCCGGGGACATATGTCCCCCCCCCCCCGAGCCCCCCCCCCCCCCCCCGAGCCCCCCCCCCCCCCCCTCCCCGCTACTCTACTGCTTACTGATGATTCAGTCTTTGACTACTGATGTGACAGGCTTTGATAACTCGTGTACCTGTCATTGGCAAGTGCTGTGTCAGCCATTGCCTAGTACAATGTCCGTCAATGCGTATGTGTGCGTATCATTCCCTTCTGTTGTGTCAGTTATTGCTAACTACTATGTCAGTATTTACTTGTGTATGTGCATGGGCGGAACTACCATGCCGCTAGAATGGGGGCAAGCCGTTTAAGGGGCCAAATTCCGACAAAAATAAAAAAAAAACAATGATTTTTTTTCATAAATGTTTTTCGTGCAGGTTGATAGTGGTTTTGTTAAAAAAAAAAACAGATCTACCGTAGCATTCATATTTATACAGTAACAAACACACTGTTGCGTAGAAAAATGTTTAAAAAATCTACATGAGCTGTAGTTCACACTATTTCCATGACTTTTTGCCCTTCTTTAAATAGTCTAATAAGGAAATCCAAAAACCTCCTTTTAAATATTTTTGTACTAAGTAAATTAAAAAGCAATAGCTTCTCTTTATTATTATTTAAATAAGACATCTTCTATAATACGTGGGGAAAGTTGGTTCCAAATTGTTCCACTTGGTTGTTGCCAGAAAACCTTTTTCAACCAAAGTTGAGTAATTAATAACATTTGTGAAATAAATACCTAATCACTCCAGGTTTTTCTAAGGCTAGAAATATAAAAAAATTACTAATAATATAATAGTACCTAATTTACCAAACATTTTTATTTTTAATTTGAATTAGTAGAGTCATGGTGTTGTGGTGTAGGGGATGTTACATCATTTAATATAAATAAACTACTAGGCTATATCCCAATCTAGTAATAAGTAAAGCGTAATTAATATCAACATTCTCCTTATAATTTTAATATAGGCCTAATCAATGTAGATCGACCTTTGACTATGGGGTCATCTATTAACGATGTCGCGTTTTGTACCCCCCCCCCCCTCCTCGCCCACTCTCAATCTCTCAATTGTTACCAAAAGCCAGACTTCGCCAAAAAAAGTAAACCTACGCCAACACCCCTCCCCCTTCCCACAATTTTGTTTTTGAAAACAGCGATTTTTAGAAAATATTTAGACTTACTGGGCTTTTGAAACATTTTATGTATTATGTAGGCCTATAGATCAATTATTTTATCCCAATTTATAAAACCTTTTTAATAATGCTAATAAAGTCTTTTGCCTCGACACAAAGGTCCGAATCTCCCCCACCACCTCAAAGCCTGATGTCTTTTATGGACGACAACTACAGTATTTTGCATTATTTATGATATTCATTAATTATTTATATAAGCCCAATTCTATTTGTTGTTTTGATGGTATCTCAGTCATTACAATTAATAAAATAGGTTACATTCACTCATCGTTTCCCCATACATCATTTGCTATAGCTGCCTATCTTTATGGAAAACATCTTTTCCTCAAACATCTTGAATGCGTCTGTTCAGCAACAGTCTGTTTCTTTTGAATATATAAAAATTAAAAAAATGTTCATAAACTTGCACGGCCAATAACAACACATTACCAGGAAACAGGCAGTGATTATAGTTTGCTGAATTTGTGGTTGATGGTTAGTTATCAGCCATGCTTCTCAGCTTGGTCCATATTTATATGCTGGTAAGGCTAAAATTGACAAAAAAAACAACAACACATTCTTGATTCTTCCCTTATCATTAGAATGTTTTACAGCTATGACAGATATAGTACTGTTTTATTTCAACACTATAGAACAGGGGTCTCCAAACTTTTCAGTCCGAGGGCCGCATTAACTATAAATTTTCAGTTCGGGGGCCAGTTTCTTCCAGACATGTCTTTGATTTTTCTGGGCAAAGTTCCTCAGCCATCAGCAACAAACGATTTTTCCTTGGACAAAAAGATCTCCGCGGGCCGGATGAGAGGACCTTGCGGGCCGCATCCGGCCCGCGGGCCGTAGTTTGGAGACCCCTGCTATAGAAGATAGTAATAGTAATAGTTACAATATACTAAAATTGAAGGTTAAAAAAACATAACATATTTTAATAATCGTTCGTTTTGAACGTGATATAATACTAAGTTGAAAAATCTAATGCAAAAACATTAATGTATAATTGTTTGCAGAAGATACCCTTTTATTATTATTAGTTTGTATTACTATAAGCAAGCTGAAAATTTTCATTAGTTATTTCCTTCTATTAATAAAATGGGTTTCATATTAAAATGTTGTTTTGGACTAGTAATAATATTAACAAATGATATAGTAGATATTCATATCCACTCAAATGTAACCAATATGCAAATGAAAGACTTATAAAGGGACTACATAGTTGTTGACACATTTCATAAAGCAAACGCTCTTGAGTTTAAATCTTAATCCTTTAAGTTGTCTCTGATTTAAATTTAATGCAGCTCTAACTGCTAACTGACTGGTTATGGACAGTAAAAGCTGTTTGACATTTTGCTGACCATTCAATTTATTCATATGGAGAGGTAACAAATCTAGATGAAATCTTTTTCAGCACCATGTTCTTAAAAATTATTTTTACCTTGCCAGTAAAGGTAAATAATTAAATTTAGGTAGCGAATATTAGTTTCTGCATACACAATAACAAAGTTTATAATTTACTTTTTTAAATTACCATATAGATCTACATTCATAACTAATATGAAATAAATAGTAGTTCAATAAAAACAAGTTTTCTTGGATCCATCATGTACCCTTGGATTAGTTGGACATAAAAGTTATGTGTAGGACAATTTCTGTAATACCTGAACACTGTTGAAGACAGTGGCGTAGCTACCGTAAAGCTAGCGTAAGCAATGCATAGGGGCCCAAGGCAAATAGGGGCCCTTTTTTCGAAAGTTTGAGGGGGGGGGGGGGGGGGGTTGATGCAAATCGAAAGTCTGGGGGGGAGGGGTGCCTGAGGGGGGGGGGGGGAGGGTGCAAATCGAAAGTTTGTCCCCGGTCGCCGGGAAGGGTCGCTACGCCTCTGAGGGGCACACTAACACTTTTTGCATAGGAGCCCAAAAATCCTAGCTACGCCACTGGCTGAAGAATGCTGTAATTTAAGTCTTCAGAACTGGAGGATTGAGTGACATGATCAGTTTTTTAATGGAATTTCATCTTGACTTGGGTCTTCTCTGTATGCAGTTGTTTAATCCACAGTACCTAAAAAAACATAAATAAACTTCATAAACTGCTATATTATACTCATGGGATTGTATGGGCTATCAAATTATTACCATTCATTAATTATATAAGGTCTATTAGTTTACTTTGATTATTTTAATGTAAGGAGTTTGTCATTAAATACAATTGGCTTTCAAAAGTGTCAATAGTCATGTATATATCATAAAAGACAAAATTAATAAAGCGGGAGTGATCTCCCCTAAACTTTCTCGAATATTCTTATATAACACTACGGGGGATGTCAACTTGGGATATATAAGAATATTCGAGAAAGTTTAGGGGAGATCACTCCCGGTTGATTAAAATTTTTATTTAATTACTAAAAATATTAAAAACATCAAATACATCCAATCTTTAGTAAAGTCCGAAAAAACCCGAGACAGACAGGATTTTATACCCATATTAATTCTACTACGACGTGCATGATTTTTTAAATATTTAAGGGGGTAAGGCTTCGGTGAAAAAAAACTTTTTTAATACTCGTTAGAAAACAGTTATTTCTGTACAGCTTTATTATGATACATCTGCATATGCATTTCCACTAAAAAAATTTGCGGAAAAAATTTGGTTACTATGACAACGGCGGCCATCTTGAAAAAATAACCCCTTCGTAGGTTTTCCACCATTCATAAAATATTAGATTTTAAGCCCAATAAACAATCAATTCATAATCTTCTTCCATATTTTGGGGCACTCAGCTAAAAATTTTAAGAGCATATCTTCAAACGAATTTTTTATGAATTTTCAAATTGTTGGTCCATTAAAAACACTAGTTTTAATGCCCCAAAATTCCCCAAAATTAAGTGTTTTGAACAGACACAAATTTTGAAAATTCATAAAAAATTCGCAGGGGTGGCGTCCCGGCAGGGCGCGATTTGTTTTTTCTCTATATACGGTATATAAAAAATAAGAGTCGACTGCAGGTTCACACTGTTCGTCCAATCGCCGTCAAACTTTGGGGAGTTGATTAGAGCAATTCAGGGAAGGGTTCTGTTAAAAAATCCTTTTTAATTTCGCAAGGGCGGCGCCTCGGGAGGTTGCGATTTTTCTCTATATACGGTATATAAAAATAATAAAAGTGAATTGCAGTGACACCGTTCACACGATCGCCATAAAACTTTGGGAATATGTTGAGAATATTCCTGGGGTTGAGGAAATTTCATATATAAGTATTTTATCAAAATCGTAGATCCGTATCAACTTTTGAGCGATTTCCGACAACCGGAATTGGTACTTTTTCTACTTTCAATTTTTCAAAAGCCTATAACTTGAGTACTATTTCAGATAGATAAATGAAATTTCAAATGTAAGTAAAAGATCTAATTCTCTACCTTCTGTCAAATTTTGAGTAATTTCCGTTGATCGGAAGTACTAATTTACGCTATTTCCGATTTCTCAAAAAACGCATGTAAATTTATAAAGAACTAATAATATTGCGCACTATTATGCGCTTTTTGCTTTGGCGTTCACTTGGTGCGCAATTCTTTTTTCTACTAGATTTTATTCTATTTTTAAAAGTTTAAGTAAACAAAAATCATGTCTATATTCCGAGTTGCCATCCCACGTAGTGTTATATTAGAACATTCGAGAAAGTTTAGGGGAGATCACTCCCGGTTTTTTACTTTCTCGTATACAGAGTATAGAGGAAGTATTGTAATCGTGCACAAAAATCACATGAAATTTTAACAGACTTCACCGTTTTACTCCTCAGTCCTT
This sequence comes from Physella acuta, assembly GCF_028476545.2. NCBI lineage: Eukaryota > Metazoa > Mollusca > Gastropoda > Physidae > Physella > Physella acuta. The sequence goes on from NW_026731577.1 coordinate 234,865, forward strand.
CATCACATCCGGGATATAGAGGACTTATTTTAATCGGGAAGAATTTATAAATCCAGATTTATCAAAATTTTGACGTTTTATGCGTAATGGAGTTGGAAAAACTGGATTATCCAATTATGTCCGTGTTTCTGTGTGTCAACACGATTACTTGAGTACCGTTACAGCTAGGTTGATGAAATTTCATATATAAGTATTATATTAAAATCGTAGATCCGTTTAAACTTTTTAGCGATTTCCGATAACCGTAAATGGAACTTTTTCTACTTTCAATTTTTCAGAAGCCTATAACTTCAGAACTATTTTAGATAGATAAATGAAATTTCACATGTAAGTAAAAGATCCGTTGACCGAAAAGAGTAATTTTCGTTATTTCCGATTTCTCAAAAAACGCATGTGAATTTATAAAGTGTGCTTGGTGCGCAATTCTCTTTTCTACGAGATTACATTCTATTTTTAAAAGTTTAAGTATTTAAAATGGATTAAAAATCATGTCTATATCCCAAGTTGCCATCCCCTGTTGTTTCATATAAGAATATTCGAGAAAGTTTAGGGGAGATCACTCCCGATTTATTTAAGAATAAGATTTGTCAAACTAGTTAATAATACGCTATTGAATTAATATTCGTCTGATAAAATGTGAGAAGTTTTGAAATTTTCAAAAGCCTATAACGTGAGTACTATTTCAGATAGATAGATGAAATTTCACATATAAGTAAAAGATATAGCGTAAAAGATACGCTATTTCCGATTTCTCAAAAAAAAAAAAAAAAAAAAAAACGCATGTGAATTTATAAAGCACTAGCCGTCCCGGCCAGGCCCTGCTCTAGCTTCTGTGAAAAACCTTTCTGTTAAAGACCAATACCTGTGTGTTTAGTAATCATCATAAACCCTTCATTGCCCACCCAAATCATAACCAACCAAAACCAAAACAACACAACGCAAACATAACGCTAACACAATTACAAATACAAACGAAAACAAAAACCTAACAACAAACCCAACCACAACCATAAACACCAATACAAACACAAAGAAAAAACAAACAAAAAAGCAAAGGAAAACAAAAACCTAACAACAAACCCAACCACAAACACCAATACGAACACAAAGAAAAAACAAACGAAAAAGCAAACGAAAACAAACCAAATCCAAACGCAAAACCAACCACAAACACAAACCCAAAGAAAAGAACACAAACAAAAAAGCAAACGAAAACAAACCAAATCCAAACGCAAAACTAATCACAAACACAAATACAAACACAAATCCAAAGAAAAAAACACAAATGAAAACGAAAAAGAAAGAACAAAAACGAACCAATTCAAAACGCAACCACTAACGCAAGCCCAACCTAAACACAAAGAAAACACAAACGCAAACATAAACGCAAAGTGCTCACCAGTGGCGTAGCGAGGTCGGGTGTCACTCGGTGCGGCACTTAATGGTGTCACCCCCCCCCCCCAGAGGCGTAGCAACCCTTCCCGGGGACAAACTTTCAAGTTTTCGATTTGCACCCCCCACCCCCCCCCCCCCCTCAAGTTTTCGTTTTGCCCCCCCCTTCAAACTTTCGATTTGCACCCCCTCAAGTTTTTCTATATATATTTTGCTATTTTTTGCCTTGGTGTCAACCCCCCTAAATGGTGTCACCCGGTGCGGTCCGCACCCCCCCCCCCTCGCTACGCCCGTGGTGCTCTCAGTCTAGCCCGGGGCGGAATCGACTGTTTCAGCTTAATAAACGACTATAGTACCCCAACTTATTCATAGTCTTTTGCACTCACTTAAACGAACGTAGGCGCCAAACCGAACACGTGAGGCCCGGGGCCCCAAATAGCACCCTGTCTATAGTAACCTTTCTTATCCATACTCTATCGCACTGTTTAAAGCGAAATTATGCACCATAGCGCTCACAGGATAGCCCAGAGCGCCAAATTGAACCCTGGTGGGGCGCCGGCGGACGCGCCTATTTCAATTTAATGAACAATTATAATACTCCAAGCTTAACCGTAAAATACCTACAACATTTGCACTTGATCAATCCCCGCTAATTATGTAATTATTTTTTTCCCAACACCAAAACAAAGTAATAAAAAGTAAATTCTTTTCCACTAATGCAATGTTTTGTAAAGGAAAGTAATTTTGTTTTCCTAATTTATCAAAGGGAAGTAAGTTCTAAAGGACTAAATATAAATAATTTTCAGACATAATTAGAATTTTTGTAAGATGATAATTTTTAAAAATTGTGTTTAATGAACATGCCGACAATTATTACTATCAGTTTGAAAAATGAAAATTATTTCCCAACACTTTCAATAGTAACTTTTTAACTCATAAATTTAGACTATGAGCACGATAATAATCTAACACTTAAATCCATCCAAGTATGTCAACGACAAACTTATCACATGTTACATACAGAATTGAGTTTTATATATTAGACTAATAATATCCCGCACTATTTTGCACATTTTATTTTGCGTTCACTTGGTGTGCAATTCTTTTTCTACGAGATTCTATTCTATTATAAAAAGTTTAAGTAATTCAAAATTGATGAAAAATATTGTCTATATCCCGAGTTGCCATCCCCGTAGAGTTATATAAGACAGTAGCGTAGCGGGGGGGGGGGGGCATATGTCCCCGGGCGCTGACCTTAGGGGGCGCCAAAATGGGTTGGAAAAATAAATTGAAAGGTTGAGGGGGTGCAAATTGAAAGTTTGAGGGGGTTGCAAATCGAAATCTCGAGAGGGGGGGAGGGGTGCAAATCAAAAGTTTGAGGGGGGGGGGGGGTGCAAATAGAAATCTTGAGGGGGGGGGGGGTGCAAATTGAAAAGTTGGCCCCGGGCGCCGGGAAGGGTCGCTACGCCTCTGATATAAGAATTTTCGAAAAAGTTTAGGGGAGTTCACTCGGGTTAAATTTTTACAAAAAATAAATAAATAAAGATTTTAAATAACAATGCAAATTTAAACCCCATGACCAAGTTTTCCTTTTTTCCCCTTACAATGTGTATAATAAAATTTATGGTAGCCTATAGAATAGCAGGATGCCATTGTTTATGTCGCCATTACACGTGAAAAACAAATTGTTTTTGCTTTTTAAAAGTTTTTTTAATTTAGTTATCGAAAATATTAAAAACATCAAATACATCCAATCTTTAGTAAAGTCCGAAAAAGAAACCGTGTCAGACAGGAATTTATAACCATATTAATTTTAACTACGCCGTGTGTGATTTTTAAAATATTTAACGGGCCTCTCGAATACCTTTGAGTACTTAAATCTGTTGCCTCCATTAGAATCTATGTATTATATATAATAACTGTACGATAGAGTAGCTATACTTACTAATACTACTACTTTAATAAATAATGTTTAAATACGTAGGCTCTAACTAATTAGACTAATAATTGATTAGACTACTATTACTTTTAGTCTACAATACTACTTTATTTCTATAGTAAAAAAAATACTATTATTAGTAGGCCTTCTTTACTTTTATAATATAAAAATAAATTATATAATAATTAATTAATAATAGACCAAATAGTACTAGTTCTATATCTAATACTTATTTATAGTATATTTATAGGCCTACAGTTACTTAGCTAGCTACTTGCATCTCCATAAGATCTAACGAGGTAGTTAGTATTGATTAAGTATTAAGTTTATATAAATTAGAATATATCTTCTAGTATTTTTATATTAAGTCTTAAAGCCGTAGTATGGCGTGGACTGTGTAGTGTGTAGACTCCGTAGAGCGGTCCTAATAAAAAATTATGAAACTTGCGTTAAATACATTTTAAATAAACCGGGAGTGATCTCCCCTAAACTTCCTCGAATATTCTTATATGAAACAACAGGGCCTCCCACGCCCAGGAGAATTGTACTGGTCCCTGTAAAAATTCAAGTGCCACCCCCCCCCCGGATAAACGTCTGAAAGAAACACTGTTCGCGTGAGTGAGATTTATCGACCAAAAGTAGGAAACGGGTCTATATTATAGAAGTAGGCTCTACCTTTAGTCTGTATGATCTACAAATGAAGACCAGTGTTTCTTTTTCCTCCCCGAGAAAGGTGCTTGAAATATTCGGGGTAGGGGGTGGACTACATTTTCTGGGAGGGGTCGGACCCTTGTATAAGATTATGTTTTCTATATAAATTGTATTTTGTTGAAGGGGACGTGCTTCGGGGAGGGTGGTAGGGGGAGGGGGACCCGCCCCTAAGAGTCGCCTGAAAGAAACTCTAAGTGCGACTTTTGTCAGGTTTGATCTTATGTAAAAGGTTTAGGGGTATGGCTACGACTATATTTAGTATCAATGTGCAGTAACTACAGGTAGATAAAGCTTTAATCAGATCAAAATGCCGATTCGGAAAAAAATTCATTTTCAATGACGTTTATAGCTTCCGGCTAAATTTTAAGTTAAGATTGTGATTTTGGTTTTGGTTTAGAGAAAAAGACAACACTATCAACGTAGCTTAGCTATGAAAAAGAATGTGTTTAAAATTAATAAAACAAATCATAAAAATAAACAGAACGGGAGAAACCATTACACAAATCAAGTTTACGTGTTCACATACTTTTAACTTGTATCACGTTTTTCTTTTTCACAATTTTTGGCAAACATGAAATGCTAACAGATATTTTTTTAAAATTTCATATAAAAGTTTTCATAACAAGTTTTTGGTAATAATGCACTAAAAAGTAGAAAACAAATGATTTTCTTTAAATAATACACTACTATTTCATTAATAATGAAGAAAAACGTGGGTCAGTTTATAATCTATTGGATACCTCTAATAAAATTTAATAAAATACCCACGCGTTTATTTATAATTATTTAAATAGTAGTGTATTATTAAATATCTAAAAAAATAATGTTTTTCTACTTTTTAGTGCATTATTACATAAATGCTTGTTATTAAAATGTTTTTATACATTTTTTTTCAGTAATTTAAATTTTGTTTATTTAAGTAGAGTTGCATGACTAAAAACCATTGCGCACCTAAAAAACATAATAAGGCGCGTATTATTGCATTGTCTTTATGTCTTGACCCACGTGCCAAATTTGAACCGTATCTGTCAGTTAGAAATGAACGTAATTTCACTCGCGCGTTTTGATCTAGACAGACAGACAGACAGACAGACAGACAGACAGACAGACAGACAGGCAGGCAGACAGACAGACAGACAGACAGACAGACAGACAGACAGACAGACATACATACATACATACATACAGACAGACAGACAGACAGACAGACAGACAGACAGACAGACAGACAGACAGACAGACAGACAGACCGACAGACAGACAGACAGACAGACAGACAGACAGACAGACAGACAGACAGACAGACAGACAGACAGACAGGACGAGGAAGCAAGTTAAATAACAGCTTGTAAAAAATCATAAACAACGTTTTAATAACAAGCCTTTATGTAATAATGCATTAAAAAGTAGAAAATAAATTACACACTAATGGGTCGCTTCCTAAATATTATTAAAGTATCCAATAGATAATATAGTGACCCACGCTTTTCTTTATAGTTATATACAAAATATAAGGAAAACGCTTTCCGAGTACTTTTCAGGTAGATGCAATTAAAACCAGTGTAATCTTTTCAGAAAATTATTCCAAAATAACGTAAAACACACACGCTAGTAGAATGAATAACTCAGTGCAGCTACCATTTGTAGTATAAATATAATAAAATAATGATGGCAGTATTCTTACATTACAGGAACAGTTGTCGAGGGTGATATGATGTCAACTCCTGAATCTTCAGCTGTACCTACGAATACCATTTCAGCTGCACCTGGGTCGTCTCTTGAAAATCCCACTGCGCCCAACTTGGTAGAATCAACTGATGGTACTAATGGCACTCAACCTGTGCCCAACAATGCATCCACTGTTGTAGAATCAACTGATGGTACTAATGGCACTCAACCTGTGCCCAACAATGCATCCACTGTTGTAGAATCAACTGATGGTACTAATGGCACTCAACCTGTGCCCAACAATGCATCCACTGTTGTAGAATCAACTGATGGTACTAATGGCACTCAACCTGTGCCCAACAATGCATCCACTGTTGTAGAATCAACTGATGGTACTAATGGCACTCAACCTGTGCCCAACAATGCATCCACTGTTGTAGAATCAACTGATGGTACTAATGGCACTCAACCTGTGCCCAACAATGCATCCACTGTTGTAGAATCAACTGATGGTACTAATGGCACTCAACCTGTGCCCAACAATGCATCCACTGTTGTAGAATCAACTGATGGTACTAATGGCACTCAACCTGTGCCCAACAATGCATCCACTGTTGTAGAATCAACTGATGGTACTAATGGCACTCAACCTGTGCCCAACAATGCATCCACTGTTGTAGAATCAACTGATGGTACTAATGGCACTCAACCTGTGCCCAACAATGCATCCACTGTTGTAGAATCAACTGATGGTACTAATGGCACTCAACCTGTGCCCAACAATGCATCCACTGTTGTAGAATCAACTGATGGTACTAATGGCACTCAACCTGTGCCCAACAATGCATCCACTGTTGTAGAATCAACTGATGGTACTAATGGCACTCAACCTGTGCCCAACAATGCATCCACTGTTGTAGAATCAACTGATGGTACTAATGGCACTCAACCTGTGCCCAACAATGCATCCATTGTTGTAGAATCAACTGATGGTACTAATGGCACTCAACCTGTGCCCAACAATGCATCCACTGTTGTAGAATCAACTGATGGTACTAATGGCACTCAACCTGTGCTCAACAATGCATCCACTGTTGTAGAATCAACTGATGGTACTAATGGCACTCAACCTGTGCCCAACAATGCATCCACTGTTGTAGAATCAACTGATGGTACTAATGGCACTCAACCTGTGCCCAACAATGCATCCACTGTTGTAGAATCAACTGATGGTACTAATGGCACTCAACCTGTGCCCAACAATGTATCCACTGTTGTAGAATCAACTGATGGTACTAATGGCACTCAACCTGTGCCCAACAATGCATCCACTGTTGTAGAATCAACTGATGGTACTAATGGCACTCAACCTGTGCCCAACAATGCATCCACTGTTGTAGAATCAACTGATGGTACTAATGGCACTCAACCTGTGCCCAACAATGCATCCACTGTTGTAGAATCAACTGATGGTACTAATGGCACTCAACCTGTGCTCAACAATGCATCCACTGTTGTAGAATCAACTGATGGTACTAATGGCACTCAACCTGTGCCCAACAATGCATCCACTGTTGTAGAATCAACTGATGGTACTAATGGCACTCAACCTGTGCCCAACAATGCATCCACTGTTGTAGAATCAACTGATGGTACTAATGGCACTCAACCTGTGCCCAACAATGCATCCACTGTTGTAGAATCAACTGATGGTACTAATGGCACTCAACCTGTGCCCAACAATGCATCCACTGTTGTAGAATCAACTGATGGTACTAATGGCACTCAACCTGTGCCCAACAATGCATCCACTGTTGTAGAATCAACTGATGGTACTAATGGCACTCAACCTGTGCCCAACAATGCATCCACTGTTGTAGAATCAACTGATGGTACTAATGGCACTCAACCTGTGCCCAACAATGCATCCACTGTTGTAGAATCAACTGATGGTACTAATGGCACTCAACCTGTGCCCAACAATGCATCCACTGGTGTAGAATCAACTGATGGTACTAATGGCACCCAACCTGTGCCCAACAATGCATCCAATGTTGTAGAATCAACTGATGGTGCTAATATCACTCAACCTGGGTCGTCAGCTGTGTATCCCACTGTGCCCACCATGGTAGAACCAACTGATGGTGCTAATGGCACTCAACCTGGGTCATCAGCAGTGTACCCCACTGTGCCCAACAATGCATCCAATGTTGGAGAATCAACTGATGGTGCTAATGGCACTCAACCTTGGTCGTCAGCTGTGTATCCCACTGTGCCCAACAATGCATCCAATGTTGTAGAATCAACTGATGGTGCTAATGGCACTCAACCTGGGTCGTCAGCAGTGTATCCCACTGTGCCCAACAATGCATCCAATGTTGTAGAATCAACTGATGGTAATAATGGCACTCAACCTGTGTCGTCAGCTGTGTATCCCACTGCGCCCAACAATGCATCCACTGTTGGAGAATCAACAGATGGTGCTAATGGCACTCAACCTGGGTCCTCAGCTGTGTATCCCACTGCGCCCAACAATGTATCAAATGTTGTAGAATCAACTGATGGTTCTAATTACACTCAACCTGGGTTGTCAACTGTGTATCCTACTGTGCCCACCATGGTAGAACCAACTGATGGTGCTAATGGCACTCAACCTGGGTCGCAGTCTGTGTATCCCTCTGCGCCTAACAATGCATCCACTGTTGGAGAATCAACTGATGGTGCTAATGGCACTCAACCTGGGTTGTCAGCTGTGTATCCTACTGTGCCCACCATGGTAGAACCAACTGATGGTGCTAATGGCACTCAACCTGGGTCGCAGTCTGTGTATCCCTCTGCGCCCAACAATGCATCCACTGTTGGAGAATCAACTGATGGTGCTAATGGCACTCAACCTGGGTTGTCAGCTGTGTATCCTACTGTGCCCACCATGGTGGAATCAACTGATGGTACTAAGACCACTCCACCTGGGTCGTCAGCTGTGTATCCCACTGCGCCCAACAACGCATCCATTGTTGGCGAATCAACTGATGGTGCTAATGGCACTCAACCTGGGTCGTCAGCAGTGTATCCCACTGTGCCCAACCATGCATCCAATGTTGTAAAATCAACTGTCGGTGCTAATGGCACTCAACCTGGGTCGTCAGCTGTGTATCCCACTGTGCCCACCTTGGTGAAATCAACTGATGGTACTAAGACCACTCCACCTTGGTTGTCAGCTGTGTATCCCACTACGACCAACAATGCATCCACTGTTGGAGAATCAACTGATTGTGCTAATGGCACTCAACTTGGGTCGTCAGCTGTGTATCCCACTGTGCCCAACAATGCATCCACTGTTGGAGAATCAACTGATGGTGCTAATGTCACTCAACCTGGGTCGTCAGCTGTGTATCCCACTGTACCTAACAATGCATCCACTGTTGGAGAATCAAGTGATGGTGCTAATGGCACTCAACCTGGGTCGTCAGCAGTGTATCCCACTGTGCCTAACAATGCATCCAATGTTGTAGAATCAACTGATGGTGCTAATATCACTCAACCTGGGTCGTCAGCTGTGTATCCCACTGTACCCACCATGGTGGAATCAACTCATGGTACTAAGACCACTCCACCTGGGTCGTCAGCTGTGTATCCCACTGTGCCCAACAATGCATCCAATGTTGTAGAATCAACTGATGGTGCTAATATCACTCAACCTGGGTCGTCAGCTGTGTATCCCACTGTACCCACCATGGTGGAATCAACTCATGGTACTAAGACCACTCCACCTGGGTCGTCAGCTGTGTATTCCACTGTGCCCAACAATGCATCCACTGTTGTAGAATCAACTGATGGTTCTAATTACACTCAACCTGGGTCGTCAGCTGTGTATCCCACTGTGCCCACCATGGTAGAACCAACTGATGGTGCTAATGGCACTCAACCTGGGTCGTCAGCAGTGTATCCCACTGTGCCCAACAATGCATCCAATGTTGGAGAATCAACTGATGGTGCTAATGGCACTCAACCTGGGTTGTCAGCTGTGTATCCTACTGTGCCCACCATGGTAGAACCAACTGATGGTGCTAATGGCACTCAACCTGGGTCGCAGTCTGTGTATCCCTCTGCGCCCAACAATGCATCCACTGTTGGAGAATCAACTGATGGTGCTAATGGCACTCAACCTGGGTTGTCAGCTGTGTATCCTACTGTGCCCACCATGGTGGAATCAACTGATGGTACTAAGACCACTCCACCTGGGTCGTCAGCTGTGTATCCCACTGCGCCCAACAACGCATCCATTGTTGGCGAATCAACTGATGGTGCTAATGGCACTCAACCTGGGTCGTCAGCAGTGTATCCCACTGTGCCCAACCATGCATCCAATGTTGTAAAATCAACTGTCGGTGCTAATGGCACTCAACCTGGGTCGTCAGCTGTGTATCCCACTGTGCCCACCGTGGTGAAATCAACTGATGGTACTAAGACCACTCCACCTTGGTTGTCAGCTGTGTATCCCACTACGACCAACAATGCATCCACTGTTGGAGAATCAACTGATTGTGCTAATGGCACTCAACTTGGGTCGTCAGCTGTGTATCCCACTGTGCCCAACAATGCATCCACTGTTGGAGAATCAACTGATGGTGCTAATGTCACTCAACCTGGGTCGTCAGCTGTGTATCCCACTGTACCTAACAATGCATCCACTGTTGGAGAATCAAGTGATGGTGCTAATGGCACTCAACCTGGGTCGTCAGCAGTGTATCCCACTGTGCCTAACAATGCATCCAATGTTGTAGAATCAACTGATGGTGCTAATATCACTCAACCTGGGTCGTCAGCTGTGTATCCCACTGTACCCACCATGGTGGAATCAACTCATGGTACTAAGACCACTCCACCTGGGTCGTCAGCTGTGTATCCCACTGTGCCCAACAATGCATCCAATGTTGTAGAATCAACTGATGGTGCTAATATCACTCAACCTGGGTCGTCAGCTGTGTATCCCACTGTACCCACCATGGTGGAATCAACTCATGGTACTAAGACCACTCCACCTGGGTCGTCAGCTGTGTATTCCACTGTGCCCAACAATGCATCCACTGTTGTAGAATCAACTGATGGTTCTAATTACACTCAACCTGGGTCGTCAGCTGTGTATCCCACTGTGCCCACCATGGTAGAACCAACTGATGGTGCTAATGGCACTCAACCTGGGTCGTCAGCAGTGTATCCCACTGTGCCCAACAATGCATCCAATGTTGGAGAATCAACTGATGGTGCTAATGGCACTCAACCTGGGTCGTCAGCTGTGTATCCCACTGTGCCCACCGTGGTGAAATCAACTGATGGTACTAAGACCACTCCACCTTGGTTGTCAGCTGTGTATCCCACTACGACCAACAATGCATCCACTGTTGGAGAATCAACTGATTGTGCTAATGGCACTCAACCTGGGTCGTCAGCTGTGTATCCCACTGTGCCCAACAATGCATCCAATGTTGTAGAATCAACTGATGGTTCTAATTACACTCAATCTGGGTCGTCAGCTGTGTATCCTACTGTGCCCACCATGGTGGAATCAACTGATGGTTCTAATGGCACTCAACCTGGGTCGTCAGCTGTGTATCCCACTACGACCACTATGGTAGTATCAACTGATGGTACTAATGGTACTCAATCTTGGTCGTCAGATGTGTATCCCACTACGACCACCATGGTAGATTCAACTGTAGGTACTACTGTTACCCCACCTGAGTCGACACTTGTAAAACCCAAAACGGTCTCCATGGTAGAATTAAATTTGGCTGCTCATACCACTCCACCTTGGACGTCAACTGTAGCACCCACTGTTGAATCAACTCTGAGTAATTTTGCCTTTCCCACTGTGTCGTCACTTGTAAACCCCATTGCGGCCACCACTTCAGATTCAACCCAGAATACTGCTTTCCATCCAAAGAGTTTTACTTTTGTAAATAATCGACCAGGAAGTACGTTGAAAAATACCTCAAGTGACACAAAAGCTTTGAGAAAACAAATCGATTTTATCAACAGTCCCCTAAATCAACCAAGCTTAAAAAAAGAAAATAAGAAATACCACGCAGAAGATGATGACACGACTCATGTTTTTAAGTATGAAGCAAAGAATAACACTTATCATGATTTGATGTCTATGAAAAAGAATGACACATATTCATATGATTTCGGTAATAACAGTACCACGGAACGTTCCAACAAGTCTACTATCACTCCGATTTATGGAGCTACTAAGCCTGACGGGACGATGTCTAATTCACCCCTTAATGGACCCACTAACTCAAACTGGATTTCAGGTTATAAAATTACACATTTTTAATAGTTGATAATTCTGGTCTTTGAATGCAGATTAAAAAAACTTAACCCATAAGCATTTTACAAAGCGCCATTACTCTTAATATAGGTTTTTATATTTTAATGTAAAAATGTACTTGATATATTTTCACCCCACAATTGTAACTTAATCGAGGGTACGATGGGTAAAAACCTTTTGATAATTCTCACTCAAAAAGAAACATCTAAATAACTTTTTGTCTTTTCATTATTTCTTTCCAGAACTCTTCATTGCTCAGACAGTGATTAGCTTCGTTGTGTACGTCATCCTGGTGGTACTTTTGGCGATTTTGGTTGGAAGACGTCGTAAAGCTAGGGTCCACAGGCGTAATTTAGGATTGGAACTGGACTATTTTGCCTAAACCATGAGTGCTGCATATTAAAAAATGAAAACAAAACAAGTGCTAAATAATCAAGTGTGATTTCTTGGATGCCTTACAAGACGTTAAATTAGTTAACACTTTTCTTTTTTTCAATTTTCTTTTTGACTTTAAAACAAGAACAGCATTGTGCGGTGTTTTCATAATGTTTACCCAAAAACGTTTTTGTAGATATTTTAAAATAATTTAAAAGCCTAAAAAGTTCTCTTTTCAGAATGTATCTTTTTATTTTTTATAGAATTATTTGTTCCAAATGTTTTTTTTAAAGAAACATGAAAATTGTACATTTTTAAATACAAGGGTTGAACTGCAAATATTATGAAATTTCATTCTTTTCTTTTTACATTATTTAAAATGACATAATTTTATTTAAGTTTTTATTTTACTGTATATAATGCTTTATACATATTGCAATTTTAATTTTTAATTTTTAATTTAGGTTGTAATTTAAATGTAGAAGAAATGGTAAAATATTTGTTTAAATTTTTTTTCGGTTCTTTTGTTTGATACACAGACTCTAAATGGGATTAAAACTTATTTATCTAGGCAGTTTAACAAACAATGATTATAATAATACAAATAGTACTATTTTAAAAATGCATTTTGTTTTTAAAATTTCTTTTTATTTTACTTCAATTATTAAAAAGGAAAAAGTTATTAAATAACATAGTATTTTTTTTTAATTTTACAAATTAGTTTTAAAAACAAATGTTTTGTCTTTTTTAACAAACTGCTTTTGTAACTAAACTATACGTTGTTTACCATTGTTTCAGTAAACTTTACAGATTAAAAATTTTTTTTGTAAATTAAAGTTGATTAAATAAAACTTCTCTCATAGCAATGTGCTATTTTTTTCAGGATGGATCTTTTTATGTTTATATAATAATTTGAGCAATGTTTTTTTTTCCTAAAAATTTGTAGAAAAATAAATCTACAGCAGGCTTTTTAAATTAAAATTTTATGAAACATTTTTTTAAGAATAATAAAATATTGTACATTTTTTAATACAAAGGGTAATTTGCTAATATTTGAAATTTGTTTCTTTTCTTTTTACATTATGTCTTCATATAAAAGTATGTTTAACAGTTTTTTATAGATATTTTATTAGAAAATATAGGTCAGTAAATGAAAACTAAAGGAAATAGAATTTAAAGTTTTGTTACTTGGATCATTACTAATATTAACATCATTTTATTATTTTTATAAAATTTAACTTTATTTATAGCTTATACTTTAATTTTAACGCTAAGGTGATTTTTACATTATAAAATCAATCAGGTTATTATATTGTTGATAGTTTAAAGCAAAACATACATTGTATAAGACTGTTACTAAATGTGTTTTTATTTCCTATATTAAAATGTTTTTAAATACATCTGAGTACATATTTCAATATAATTAAACAAATACTCTACACTTCTGAAAATAAAACCGAAAATTTAATAGATATTAAATGCTGACGCTGAAAATGTGAAATGACATACTTTTATTTATATTTACATTTTACAGTATATAATGCTTTATACATATTGCAATTTTCACTTTTTGATTTTTTAAACATAATTTATATTTTAGTTCAAAAGTACAAAAAGATGGTGAAACATTTGTTTGAAATTTTTCTTCAAGTCTTTTGTTTGATACAAAGACTCTAAAAAGGATTAAAACTTATTTGTCCAAGTAGATTATCAACACTGATTATAATAATGTAGATACTACAATTTTTTAAATGTATTTTTCTTTTTACTTTTAAAATTTTTATTTTTATTTTACTTCAGTTATTAAAAAAAGGAAAAAGTTATTAAATAACATAGTAATTTCAACTTAAGCGATTAAATACTTTATATTGGAAACAACCTAAGATGAAACAAAAAAAAAACAATTTTTTTAAAATTTTAAATATTGGTTTTTAAAAGATATATTTTGGCTTATTTAATTAAAAAATGTAAAAGAAATTTGTAATTAAAATATACATTGTTTACATTGGTTTCAGTACATTTTACTAACTAAAAAAACTTAATGTATTGTAAATTAAACTTGATTAAAACACTTTTCCCATAACAATTTGTTGTTGTTTTTACTTTTTAAAAATTTTGCTTTTATGTTAGTTACAGAGCTCTGCAATTTCTGGCAAAGCTTTTCAGATCAAACATTTTTTTAGGATTATGGTGATGCAGCATTTTTCTCTAGCCGTTAATCTCCTCTTCAAAATTGCTTCATTAATGTATTATAGGCCCGAAAAACAGGGCTTTGAATTATTAACTGAAACAGATCTTTTCGGAAGCACATAATATACAACACATCCGAAAGGCTATACATTAAAAATGTCAGGGTTATTATCTATGTTTCTTCAAGGAACATATATTTACAAGTTAATTAACTAACCGTAGATGTTAGTCCGACATTAGGGTAATTTACACTTCATTTAAGACTGATTTGCTTTTGAGCCTCAATTTTATATTTTAGAGAAAGTACCTAGACCCAGGACAAGGGGAGGATTTGGGGCGGTTTTCGACCTTGTAGGACAACGTGGATCCTCCACATCCAATGACAACCCAATATGAATAACTGAACAGGGCCGCATTGATTTATTCAATAGTTTATTGTCCAGCTAAATACGCATTAGATTCGGACGGCCACATTCACAACGAATGCATTGACTATATTCATGACGACGGACGAATATTTTTATACCCTAACACGACATGACAAAGACTACCCTAAACTTGATCCTGCTCTCGCCCGCCACACCCTTACGTACTTCGTTACACATCATTCATAAACACGCATACACTCATACCCATGCTGTACAATGAAATGCAATCCACAACAGGAAGTGGTAGGTTTTTGTTTCAGGGTCCACAACCGACTATATATTAAAAATTATTTTAGAATTTTAGCAGTTTTACTTCGATAGTTTTTTTTTTGTAAAAATAATCTATTGTTAAATTATTTTTATTCTACAATAACAATTCTGTATTCTTGCATAAACATTAAAAATCGCTATAGAAATTCAAACTGTCTAAGATAGACACATTATTTTCAAATGACTTTTATGAGTTGTTGTTCCTATTTGGATAGTCGAATACACAGACAGAGCCATTTTATCTATAAGCACAGTAGGCATTGTGCCTGGGGCCTACGAACTTCAAAGAGTATACAAATGTCAGAATTATATTATCACCGTTACAAATTTCTTTTTTTTTTAATTAACTTAAAAGTTGAAATAAAAATTTAAATACACATTTAATAGGTTGTATATCAAATATAGACCAACAAGTATTGTAAAAGAGGACTTAACAGATAAGTTTTGCTTTCTAGGGTCATCTATTTATGACGTCCACACGGAGGGGGGCAGTAGTCCAAAAAAATCGACTTTTGTAGACTGAGGGCGGGGAGTTCATGTTGAATTTAACATCGAAATGCTTACATGAAACTCTATCTAGCATGTAAAAAGTGAAATTAAGACTACAGTTCCCGTGTTAGAAAAAAATCTCATCACAACGTGTAAATAAAGCATTGGATTTATACCAACACTGGGTTCATCCCGGAGGCGTATGCAGGTTTTGGGGTTAGGGGTAGCGGCTACTTGAGAAAATGACAATATATATATATATATATATATATATATATATATATATATATATATATATATATAATACTACCTGTATGTCATTTCTTCGCTACATTGTAAAATACATTAAAAAAAGTATTCTTTGTAGAGCACAATACAAATAGAACGAACACATACATGAGCGACACAAAACAACTTATCACACCAAACAACACAGAAAACAAAACAAACAACATATACGCAATCACAACCAAAACAAAAGTTAATAATAAACGCAACACAACCAGTTTGTAATACTTTTGAAAAAAAATTTGATATAATGGAATACTAGCCGTCCCGGCCAGGCCACAGGCATCTCTGAAAATCTTTAGGGCTCCCTGAGTTGGAAAAACATAGTTTTGCAATCTTGTCCGTATGTCTGTGTATGTGTGTCTGTGTGTGTGTGTAAACACGATACCTTGAGTACCGTTACAGCTAGGTTGATGAAATTTCATATATAAGTATTTTATCAAAAGTGGTACATTTTCTACTTTGATCTTTTCAAAAGCCCATAACTTGAGTACTATTTCACACAGATAAATGAAATTTCATATATAAGTAAAAGATCAAATTCTCTACCTTCTTTCAAATTTTGAGTAATTTCCGTTGAACGGAAGTAGTAATTTACGCTATTTTCGATTTCTCAAAAAACTAATGTAAATTTATAAAGTACTAATAATATTGCGCACTATTATGCATATTTTATTTGGCGTTCACTTGGTGTGCGTTTCTTTTTTCTACGAGATTTTATTCTATTTTAAAAAGTTTAAGTATTTAAAATGGATTTAAAATCATGTCTATATCCCGAGTTCCCATCCCCTGTTGTTTTGTATAAGAATATTCGAGAAAGTTTAGGGGAGATCACTCACTCCCGGTTTATTTTTTGTGCACGATTACAAGACTTTCTCTATACTTCGTATATACGAGAAAGTAAAAAAATAATTATAGTAATTCTTTGGTTAATTTTGGTTATTCATCTTTTGGATGCAGTTTTACTTTTATCCTTATTATTTTCAATAGTTTTAACTCAATTTACCCGTTTCATTGACGTATATGCTCATTTAGTACTTCTGTACTTGCCGACCATCTTAATTCACACTAACTTTTTTAAAGTTGTGTGAGAATGTGTTGATTTTCCTGTACATTTATCCAGCTACCTCTTCCCCCCCCCCTATATATATATATGGCATTTAGTTTTTAACACAATTCACATAAAAAATATGTGCATCTGTACACGATGCCTCTGGGAGATATTCTAGATCAGCTGACATACATGAGACCTGCGATTTCACTCCCTGCTAGTGTTGGCAGAGAAAAGCAAAAACTTATTCTACAGGGGATATTTTACATAAGCAATCAACCTAAGCCTCTAGACTGATCTTATAATCCAACGATAATAGGCCTCCCATATAAATGACTAGGCATACTGCCTAGCTTCGCTTAGGTTTTCTAAAAAATTGAGGAATTGAATGATTAATTAATAGGTGATTGGCTGCTACTCTTAAATGCTTTTTTTTTTTTTTAATTTTAAAATGTTTATTTATAATAACTACAATTTGTTTTCATCAAGGGAGAAAACTGTCTTTCAGGTTCAATTTTTCAGTAAAAAGTTGTCATCATTCAAAGGTCTGTAGGCTGATGAATACTGAGCAGGGCACGATTGGAATTATTCAAAACATATCATTCTCATAGTTAATCATTTGCCTTGTGTCTTTGTGGTTGGTACCTTTTTGTGAACTACTGGCATCAATGCTACCCCAGGATGACTGCGAGGAACCTTCAACCAGAGACTCTATTGAAGGCTGTCTTCTGGCCATTTGGACTCTCAGTTGTATGTTGTTTATCATACTGCCAGCAGTATTGGCAATCGCTTGTTCTGCTGCCTCCATTTTATCAAAAGTCACAAAAGCATTGTGTTTCTCTAGCTCCATGTTGATGTTGACAATATTTCCATAGTGTGAAAAAGATTTTCTGATCATCTCCTCTGTTATGCCAATCCCATTAACGTAGACAGTGTTTCCCTTCTTTGGTGCCTCTGGCAGCTCTCGTTTTGGGTTATCGTGGTTTCTGCCAGAGTATCCTCCAGACACAAAACTGTCATTGAGGCTCTTGAAACTGTTAAATGCTTAGGGTCTAAATTTATACAGTGGAGTAATTTCATGTCACCCAAATATTGATGGAATATTCGCAAACTTATTACTCGCAAGGTTATTAGAACTGCAAGGGGTTTCTTAATAGTATCAATCAATATTATAATAAATTACTTTCGCAATTAATTTTTACAATTTCAGTACAACGCAAAACTTAATTTATAACAAAATATTTATTTAAAACAATGCTATACTTTATGATTTTTGTTTTTTTCTTAAAAAGAGTATACAAAATATATAAAAATTATTACATTAAAAAGTTACATCCCCTGTTCATAGATCAAATGACCAAATCTCGTATAATGAGAATTTCACTCGCGGTCATTTTTAGCCCTCTTAGAGAGTTTTAAGTCTGACCAACAGTTTTTCCATACGGCGTAGTCATCTATAGAGGTGTATACGAAAACTTAGCCAGATGTAAAGTAGGTAAGTGCCCTAAAATCCGTTTTCAAATTACCCTCTGTTTTTCCTATAAAATACAAAGATTATATAGGGAAATACGACTGGTCAGTTTTGACCCATTTAACGAATTTTCCCAGACATGGCGAGTTTTTTTGTGACACCCCAAGGCGTTCTTCTACCATCTCACAAAATTTCAATGGGGGTCGTCGGAGTAAAAATTGTTTCGTAATAGAGCTCATATAAAGAGAATTTCACTCGCGGTCACTTTTTAGCCGGCGTCGAGGGCTTTGAGTGAAACCGACAGTTTTTTCTTAAAGTCTAGCCATTTACCTAACTGCATGCAAAAAATCAGCCAGATGTAAAGACGGTAAGTGCCCTAAAATCCGTTTTGAAATCACCCTCTGTTTTTCCCATAAAATACAAAGATTATATAGGGAAATACGACTGGTCAGTTTTGACCCTTTTAACGAATTTTCCCGGACATGGCGAGTTTTTTGTGACACCCCAAGGCGTTCTCCTACCACCTGACAAAATTTCAAGGGGGGTCGTCGGAGGAAATTTTTTTTCGTAATATAGCCCATATAAGGCGCCGGTCAGTCGAGGTCAGTTTTGACCCCCTCTCCGTAGACTTTTCGGCAAACCGTCACCAGCCCTCGTGTTCTATCGCCCGAAGGCACCATCGTGCCAAATTTGACGCGCCTGCGGCGCCGGGAAGTGCCCTATCGGGCACCTGACCACTTTGTTTTATATATAAAGACTAGGCAAACTGCTCAGTACTTTGGCCATCCTAAGTATCCCACAGTACCAGCTAAAATGTACTTCAAGTAACATATTAATCATCTATCTATATACTACTAAAACTCAAGTTTGTTTACATGTTTTAGTATTTATTTGTTTGTCTGATTTTGTACTGTAAGGAAACTGCTCTATATGGGGGGCTGTAAAACAGTATGTAGGTAGGGAACAATTTTTGATTGCAGACAGAATGTTAATCACACATTTATTTAAAGACGTTAATTAATTTATTGATTTATTCATAGGTAGATTAACCACATTAATTTTAAAGTTTTAGAACTATGGCTTAACTTTGACTGAATAATAACGTTTGATAACTCATTTTTTGTTTGTTTGTTTTTTTATTTGTTATTGGGCAGAATCTGCATTATGTGTAGAGCTGTAAAATAGAATTTTGGGTAGTAAATATTGTTCTTTCTTAAACTCACTGTTAATTAAAAACTAATTTAAAGCCGTTAATTAATTTATTGATATATTCATAGGTAGATTAACCACATTAATTATAAAAGTTTAGAAAAATGACTTTAGTAATAGTATAAAGATTTATTTTCTTTTTTACAACAATGTTTCCAATTTTTTTTTCTTAAGGCCTGTATGTGAATGATAAGGTTGACAATCCAGGACCTCGCGGGGTACAGGGCAGGTGAAGTAGAGTTCACCTGTTCTCAGCATATGAAGGGATAGTGAAGTCAGAGCCATGCTTGGCCGGAATCGTTTTTTTTTTAAAAATACAAACATGTCTGAGAGTTGGCGGGGCACTGGGCAGGTGAAGTAGAGTTTAGTAGAGTTTTTAAAATATAAAAAACGTCTTTTTGAATGTGAGGTCTGGTTATTTTGGGATGATAAGTGCTGATAGACGTGATGTCATTTATGGATGACCCCCCGAAGCCACAGTTATCTAACTAGATAACGGGTAGTCTAGTGTCTTCTAAATAGAAAGAAAAAATCAAAAAAAAATCATGAGAAACTTTTTAAAAATTTGTATTTGGTTAGTGGCGTATCCAGTTTCTGTATCACCCGGTGCGTTTAGTGTGTGTCACCCCCACCCCGTCTAACAATTTTGCATTTCCGGTGGAGTGTAACCCCCTCTCCATAATATTTAACTTTTTTAACTGAATAAAAATAGTTTTGACAGTGAATTTTACGAGTTTTGTCATGGTATCACGCCTAAATTGTGAGGACACTGCCATGTGACGCTACTGTATAACAGTTAAATTGTTAGTTTGTTTTTACATAAAAGTGATATATAATCAATAGTAGTTTACGTTACGGGGTATTACATAATAATGCCGTATATATACACAATTAGGACGTATAAAATACACGATTTACAGATTGACTTAGGGGCCAATAATAATTTTTGCATAAGGGCTCGAAAATCCTAGCTACGCCACTGTATATACCCCCCCCCCTACTAACTAAATATTAAGACTAACTATTTACTATACGACTAGTCTAAAACTATCTATACGAGCTACACATTTATGATATAAAATATGGGTCAAAATTATTTAATGTATCTATTATTACTAGGCACCCAATTCATTGATATTAACTTAAATAGAGTATACACTCTAGTGTAGCAATGCTAGATTAGTAAAACTATACATAGTCTAGATCCACCTACTATACTAATAGACCTACTTTATTTCTATACTGTTAGTTAATTCGTATTACTATACTTATATACTATTAGGCTACTAACTAACATTATTAATCTATAATAACGAGAAAAATGGCCCGTTGAGGAAGGATACAACGGGCGCTAGGTTGATAGTGCTGTCTATTTTCTCGGTACTTTAATTTATTCA
Source organism: Physella acuta (assembly GCF_028476545.2). Taxonomy (NCBI): domain Eukaryota; kingdom Metazoa; phylum Mollusca; class Gastropoda; family Physidae; genus Physella; species Physella acuta. Next base: position 256,077 of record NW_026731577.1, read on the forward strand.
AAATTTAGTCATAGGCATATCCCTAAAACATGTACCTAATCTCTTTCATGCCAAAAGTCGCATTAAGAGTTTCTTTCAGGCAACTCTACTTGGGAGGAGGGGGCTTCACCCCCCCTCCCCCCCCCCCACACACACTCCAAAACATGTCTACCGTCCCATTCAACGAAATATAATTATATACTTTTTCCAGTGTCCGCCCCCTCCCAGAAAATTCTACCCCCGCCCCCGAAAATTTCAAGTACCCCCACCCCTCTCCGAGGAGGAAAAAGTCTGAAAGAAACACTGGTCGCATTTGTAGAACATACAAACTAAAGGAAGAATCTGGGCGGGGCTTCGCCCCTACCGGAAGAGATGCTTGAAAAAAAAACTGCACGCTAAACACGTTTTAGATTAGAAAAAGTTCCCCCATCCGGGGAGGAAAAAGTCTAAAAGAAACACTGGTGTCGCGCTTAGCCACTACCCGAAGAATTGCATTAAAGAAATTGCAAGAAAACCACTTTTTAGATTAGACACATTTATTAGGCGGTAATTTTATTATAGAGTATCGATGAAGAAATTTCTTTTGAGTTGGGGAGGGGGGGGGGCTCAGACGTTCTTACGCGGGGGTGGGGCTTCGCCCCTACCCGAAGAATTGTATGAAAGAAACTCTTCACCCAAACCACTTAGATTAGACAAAATTGCCTTTTTATTCAATATTTACTCGAGAATCAATGACGTCATATTACTGTGTAATAATAGTTTCGCTGTCTGTGTATCTATCTATCGATCTGTGTATCTATGTATCTATGTATCTGACAAGAACGCTCTAGAGAAAACACAAGCAATTTAAAAACATGCACAGTCAGACGGAAACGAAGTATGACGTCATATAGTAGAAAATAATATCAAGCCGGAGAGTGCACACAGTAATATGACGTCAAAATTATTTTCAACGGCTTATGTTCAATACAAATATATAATAAACCGGGAGTGATTTCCCCTAAACTTTCTCAAATATTCTTATATAAAACAACAGGGGATGGGAACTCGGAATACAGACATGATTTTTAATCCATTTTAAATATTTAAACTTTTTAAAATAGAATAAAATCTCGTGGAAAAATAATTGCACACCAAGTGAACGCCAAATAAAGATGTGCATAATAGTGCGCAATACTATTAGTACTATAAATTTACATGCGTTTTTTGAGAAATTGGAAATAGCGTAAATTACTACTTCCGGTCAACGGAAATTACTCAAAATTTGAAAGATGGTAGAGAATTAGATCATTTACTTACATGTGAATTTTGATTTATCTATCTGAAATAGTACTCAAGTTATAGGCTTTTAAAAAATTCATAGTAAAAAAAGTACCACTTTCGGTTATCGGAAATCGCTCAAAAGTTGCTAAAAATCTACGATTTAGATAAATTACTTATATATGAAATTTCATCAACCTAGCTGTAACGGTACTCAAGTTATCGTGTTTACACACACACACAGATTGCAAAGTTATATTTTTCCGTATCAGTGAGGTGTAAAACGTCGAGATTTGTAAAAATCTCAATTTTTTTTGCACGATTGCAAGACTTTCTCTATACTTCGTGTATACGAGAAAGTAAAAATGAGTGTAATCGATGATTGTTGTCTGAATCCTCCACCGTATTCACAATTAAGAACGAAGAAGAAGAAGAAGATGATGATTCCCAAACGGCTCTAATTTTTAAAATGTAGCTATAATTTTATCGCTTGCCACATTTAAAAAAAAAAAAAAATTAGTATGATTAGATAGATTTATCCTACCTATTATATGAACGCTTGTTATTCAGAATTCTAAGAATTGTTTTTACAATTCACTCTTGCACTGGTTAATATTGGTAGATACAAAACTTTGCAAATCTGCCTTAGATCGGGTTTTTACTTCCACATGACTTTGAACGACCCAAATAGCACCGTGCACAAACATGGTGTATAGTGCGTTGCAGTTTTTGAGATGTGTGTGGAACTTTCATAAATTGGTAGATCTAGATTCTATTTCTAACTGAGAAAGGAGAGCGTCTTTTAAAAAATGAGTAAGTTGTAAATTGGCGCTCGAAATTTATTTACGAGGCTAAATTAGCGTTTTATTAATTATTAAACTTTGGCTAATTACTTTATGATAGGATAAAAATATATTCAATAAAATGTTGCAACAAAATGATACTAACGTAAGCAGAAGGTATCCATTACTGCCAATACAACTTTAACAGATAGTTTTAGAACGGTTTATCCCCTTAACGCCGACTGTCGCGTTTTCGCGACATACCGCATAGGTACATTTATCCTACTGCATCCGGTCGTTGTGTCGGTACCAACGGTCACGTTGTGAAGTAATTTTTTTTGACTTCATAACTTCAGCCTACTTACATTCATTATTATTACTAAATAGGTGATCCGTTTTTGCTACAAAAAATACTAATAGCTTTATTATTCACTCTTTATGTATATAAAGAGTATAAATCACATAAGAGAATAATTTTGGAAGGTATCTGCTGATTACGGTTTGTCGCGTTTTCGCGACATCCGGCAATAAGACATAAATGGTTCTTGGGTGCCAAGCAGGTATAACACAATACGATGCATCGCCAAGCTGTCATTCATTCGAGTATGATTATAAATAAGCAAAGGTTTTACAATGTAGTCCTCGCCTATATATAAATGTGCACTTTAGAACGTTAGGTCCATGTGGTAGGTGTAGTAGAGTTCATCTGTTTCATTGACATTGGCATATGGAGAGAGAGAGAGAGAGAGAGAGAGAGAGAGAGAGAGATGCTGGAATAATGTGATCATGTTGCTGGGTACAATATAACTAAATTAGCTTTGAAATAGTATTGTAAAATATTAGGAGAACATAAAAAAAATAAATGGACATCAGGAAGTGAGGTGGTGGACTACTATCCTGCATACAACAAAAGAAAGGTCTTCACATTGACCTTGACAATAATAACACTGATCATAGACCTACACCTCGTAATAAATATAGTAAGGTTGAATACTAACAAAAATACACTTTGCAGTGCTATTGAATTCCCCCATTAGTGGCATTATACTGGCATTTAGTACCGACAGTTGTGTTATTGAGTACCCATATCTTCAGCACTGAGTACCAACATCAGTGACACTGAGAAACCACAGTTTGTGCACTAAGCACTCACAGCAGTGATACTGAGTACCCTCTGCTAAGGCTGAGTAACCACTGCAACGTTATCGATAACCAACAGCTCCAAGGCTGAGTACCCACAGCAGTGACATCAAGAACCAACTGCAGTAACACTGAGTACCCACAGCTTCAACAGTGAGTACCCACAGCTTCAACAGTGAGTACCCACAGCTTCAGCTCTCAGTACACATGGCTTCAACACACAGTACCCACTGTTTTAGCACTAAGTACCCATACCAGTGGCAATACGTAGCTACAGCACTGTCATTGGTAATCCATAGCAGAAGCATTCGAGCACAACATCCGTAGCACGAAGAACCGAAATCGGAAACATAGGGTACCATCAACAATAGCAGTGAGTACCCACACCGGTGCAGCTGAGTACCCACAGCAGTGACACTAAGTACCCACAGCAGCTGCATTGAGCATGGAAGAATATACAACGGCTGAACACTGTCATTTAGGACAGTATTTGTTCACGTGTTTTGTGTGTATAGCAAATATAGGTCAAATGAGAAATATGCGTCTTTAATAGTTGACCTTGAATAGGAGTTTACGAAAATGACGTAACCGGGGACAACTAAGGCTCAACACATTTAAAGAAGTCCTTTCATATGTAGTGTGTTTCTGTAGTGTAGTAGAACCACGACAGCTAGGCTTCAAAATACCCATTCATAAGAGTTAGTCAGTGCGCAGGTGCAGCAGAGTTATGTAACTCTATGCCTGAGCTAATAAACTATAGTTTTCATGAATTTTGCAAGTGAGTCTACATCTCCTGGCATGTCCGTATGTTTGTGATATTCTATTGTTTATGCGTGGATATTTAGAGAAACACACGTCAGTAAAAATAGTAAAATGACCCGGACTCAAAAACATTTACTGTTTGGTCCGTCCGAAAGTGCCGGATGTCGCGTTTTTGCTACATACCGTAATTAGCATAAAAAATAAGTCCAAATTTAAAAACGACTACATACCTCACATTCAGTGTCAGTATGTTGAGATAAAATAAGCACAAATAATTTTTATACGCTTGGAACATAATTCAGGCATTAAGGGGTTATTAGTGTCGCGTCCTAAACTCTTACATTTATTAACTGAACTAAACCATAACTCCAAACTATGATCATAAATTTAATATCTATAGGGAACAGTCCATCGTCGACAAGGAGTGGGCATATGTTAGACAAATGCTATTTTATATTGTCATGTAATATTCCCACGTATTTCTCTTTTCAATAGCAAGCTTTCTGCTGTTTCTGTTGAAAGTCTTTGTATCTTTGAACTGTTGTATACAGAAATCTAAAGGTAAGAAAACTTGGACGGTTAATTTTTTTAAAATTTAGTTTTGAGCGTTAAAAAAAACATTTAAAAAAAAAAACCAAAAAAAAAAAACCCAAACTACTAACTAGTCCTGTTTTGTACAAATACTTTTAAAACGCTAATCGTCTGTTGCAAGTATCATGGCAACAACTGCTACAGTAACAGCTTCTACTGTTAAAACGATCATTCTTACCAATGCTATTGTCACAAAACCTTTGTTAAACCTGATAATTGAGATAGATTGGTAAACACTGACGAGGAGCCACATTGGTTGTTAACAGTCTTTATTTACAGCCATGATGGAAAGAGGAAGGAAGTACAATACACAAGGGACATCACTCAAGATAACAATATAAATATAATACTAATACAGAAGAGTGAGTTCCCTTGACCTCACAATTATCTCAATCTATTACAATAATGCTATAACCGCTATTGTTACAGCTTCCACTGCTGCCATTTAACAGCTATAATTTTTACTACTACCACTGTTAAAACGGCTACTCTAACAGCTACCATAGTTACATTACCTCTGTTACAACTGTCTACCAGTTTTATAAATGATATTATTAGAACTACCACTGTAACTGTTGCTACTGTTACATCTCTTACTGTAGCGAATTCTATTGCTACAACTACCATTATTACAGCTGCCATTGTTACAACCACCACTGTTAAGATTGTTACTTTTACAACTTCCAATATTACAACTGTTATTATTACAACTGCTTTTGTTATAATCTCCAGCATTCTTATTACAGCATGTTTACTAGCATTTTGATAAGTGTTAATTTTGAATTGTTTACTATTATAGACATAAAAATAGACACACTTATTTGTGTCTCTAGTGGTGTGTACTGAAAAAGTGTACTTTGTAATATGTACTTTATGGTATATTCTTTGTCGTGAATAGTTAATGTAGTGAATTTAATAGCGATTTATGTTTTTTTCTTAACGGAATGAATTCATTTATATACTTAACGTTGTACATCAGTTGTTTTTTTGCCCTAGTACATTTTAAATGTCTAAAACAGAGCTAAATTTAGAAAAAAGACCCGGAAAATTAATCCTTTTCTTGACCTAGGGTCATACCACGTAAGTGAAGTTGGCTTACGCTCTAGTTACTTTCTTGTATACAAAGTAAGACAAATTTTTGTAATCTTGCAAAAATCAAAATCAAGTTTTTAACAAATCTCGACCTTTCACACCTCACTGTGCCGGAAAAACTCAATTTTTTAAAATTATATTTTTAAATAGGAAAGAATCGCGTGGAAAAAATAATCACGCACCAAATGAAGATCAAATAATATGTGTATAATTGTGCTGAAAATGTGTATTATATAAAGAAAATCTTGATTAATTTAAAAAAAAAGGTAAATAAGCATCTAATGAAGTAGCCTTTTATGTCACTATACTTTGTCTTCAAGTCTTGAAATTAATGAAATTTTGAAATTTATCGGTTTCGTAAAAGTGTTCAAAATTCTGCTCATAAGTTTTCGACCTTAACGGATACTAGATTATTATTAAATCATTAATGGTTTTTGAAGAAATCAAATTAGCATAAAGTACTACTTCCGGTCACAGGAAATAACTCAAAATTTGATAGAACCCAGAGAACAAGATCTTATGCATGAAATTTCTACTACCTCGCTGAAACAGTTATCAAGTTATTGGCTATTAAAAACCGATTACCAAAAATCGTTCAAAAGTTGATACAGAACTACACAGAAACTATGTTTTTCCGACTCAGGGGTGGGGTGGAAGGGGGGGGGGAGGGAGGCGGAGTGGAGGGGTAAAGGGTTAAACATCAAGATTTGTGAAAATTGATTTCAATTTTTTGCACTTACAATCCTACTTCTATACTTCGTATTAGCGTAAGTAAAACCATGAATATATATCCCCCCCCCTCTCTCTCTCTCTCTCTTTCTCTCTCTCTCTCTTTCTCTCTTTCTCTCTCTCTCTCTCTCTCTCTCTCTCTCTCTCTCTCTCTCTCTCTCTCTCTCTCTCTCTCTCTCTCTCTCTATATATATATATATATATATATATATATATCACAGTTTAGTGTATTCGCTAACAGAAAATGTGTATATACTACGCTGTTTGAAAATATATGACTTCTACCTTGACTTCTCTAATTTGACAGCTATCAGCTCGTCTTTAGGAACCAAGTTTTACTTCGTTGTACCGAATGACGTAGAAACTAAAGTAGAGAGCCAGGAAGTTTTAGTATATTTATTTACACTGTCCACAAAAGATGTTGAAGTAAGTGATATTATTAAATGGTAATTTATAAAAGCAGGTCATTGCTGCCTCAAACAAATATTATAAACACAAGTTTAATAAAGATATCTATAATATATGGCTGTTGGTAGTGTGTCAGCCAGTCATCGGTATAGATTTTGGAGCTATATATATATTTTTTTAATGTTCATATTAGAAGCATTGTGTTCTTTAACAATGATACAAATTTAAACAGAAAATGTTAAGAACACAGAAACTTTTCATGACTGGCAGCGTAAATGTCTAAATACAATTGCACAAGTTTTTTTTTTTTTTTTTTTTTTTTTTTTTTTTTTTTTTTTTTTAAATACTTTTATTTGCAATTAAAACAAGTACATCAACATCAAATCTTTTAACATCATTTTGAACACCAAATGAAAACGAAAGGTTTTGCAAATGTACATAATGAATATTTACATGATGTCATGTATTTGATTATAAAAAAAATTGCAAAGGATGACAGTAAAAGGGGTGAAGGTCAAATGAAAGTGTCAGAAGTCTGGGTGGGGAGAGGAAAGGAAATTTTTCAGAGAGGGTCAATGGGACAGTGAAGCATTTTCTAGGTAGGGAAACAACTTAAGTTGACTAGTTGAAAGGGTGTTGTAGTGGTCGCATTAAGTTTTCAAAAGGTTGCAGTGTGAAAGATGAGGGGAAAGAGACAAGATTTAGAACTTTAAATAAGTTCTGGATATTGATGTTGCGGTGGGTGGTGGGGTCGTTGGAACAGTTAAAGGGATTGTGGGGTTATCATGTCTGGGGGTAAAGTGGATAGAGGGGGAGAGAGGAGGGGGTAGATTTTTTTTTTAAATTAATTCAATTGTTTTAAACATTTAAATCAGTAATAATAATATATTTGATAGATTTTACATAGCATCAAAGACATGAACAATGAACATCAATTGCATATATAATAATCAAAGGGAAAAAATAAAATGGCATAAGAACTAGATTAAAATAAGGTGTGCAAACTAGGTTTCTCTTCACTGCTTAGTTTAGTGTGCTGCGGAGTTAAAAGTTTACACTGTAGCCACCCATGGACAGAAATAGAAACGACTGTGGGCGAAGGGTCTCTGTAATCACGTACTGATCTATCATTCCAAAACTTTCCATGACATAAAATTGACCCTTGGCAATGAGGGCACGCTACCTTGAAATGTCCGCCAGTCCGGTTGAGTGGGGGGGGGGGGGGGGAAGTGTGTGTGTGTGTGCTGGGGAAGGGGGGTTGAGGTGGGTATCTCTTTCTACCATTCAGGTTGTGCATTTTAAAACCCGGGAAACAGAAGACTGTTCTAATGTTAATTTACTTGGGGGCTGATCGAGTGATGTTTGGCTTGAGACTGTCTAAATTAAAATTAATACTTTATTTATTTCTTTCCTGTATATTTCTTTTTTTTTCTCAGTTAAGTGAGAGTTCCCAGTCTATGTCTTAGCTTTGCTTGAAATATTTCTTTTAACTCGATGTCCGTGTATTTTGTGAAAAAATATCTTACTTTATTCCTATTTGCCATATAGTCGATCTATAAATAGCCATTGCTACTAGTCTGTTTTCGTCTTCTGTTCTTTGTCTAGTCGTGTTAATTAAATTAAGTGTGATTGCTTTATTTGTTGTGGCTGTTTGATTGGTGGTGTTTAATATTTTCGCAAGTGTTTGCTTTGTTTTCTGTACTAATATACAATCTAAATAAATGTGTTTCTCAGTTTCTTGTATATTTTGTTTACACGTTTGACATGTTATTTTAACATTTTGATTTGACTTTGTATTTCGTGAAACTGGAGTTGTGTTAAAAATCAGTCTGTATGCTATTTCCCTTTCTTTTGGTGTAATGCGTTCATTATGTAGGTTTCTAAATGTATCTTTAATGTCTATTATATTGTGTTCCCTGGCCCAACTAATTCTCGTGTATAAGGGTGTCGCTTGTTGTTTGATTAGGATGTCGTATATTTTTTTTGTGTCTTCCCCAATAATGCTTTTGTTTCCTTGGAATGTTGCTAGCGTTTCTTTATAAAAGCTGCCTATGTCATTTCCCCCATAGTGTGGTGTTATGATGTTTAATTTTAAAATGCTCTTTATGTTTAACCCAATGTAGTATTGTGCTAATGGATGATAATGTGGTTCTATCCTTATTCTATCCAGGTGTTTTAATCGGAAGGTGTTTATTTTAGTTTGAATGTCGTGTAGCCCTATACCTCCATTTAATTTATTTTGTATTAAGGTTTTGTGGCTGATGTTTCTAATCGTATTTTTGAAAATGAACTCTCTAATGAGCTTGTTTGTTTTTTTACTAAATGAGTTGGGTATTGTAGAGTTCGTCGCTACGAAAATTATTTTTGGAATGATGTATCTGTTTACTAATGCAGCTCTGGCAAAAATGGTTGTATTGCAGTATTGGTATTTTTCGAGATTGTGATTTATTTTATTTTTCATTTTGGAGCTATAAAAGTCAACATCGCACCATTTTTTTTTAACATAGCATCGCTTAGTCTTATTAAATTGATAGAGTACGGTTCGTTTAACAACTTAAATTTATTTTATAGTTGCTACAGGTTTAACTTTTTCGCATAACGTGAAAGAAAAGAACGTGAAGAAAATTTTAAATACACGCACTTGCTAAAAAAATTAAACGGATCAGTGTCAAATAATATTTTCGCTTAGATTACTAGAAAAAGTGTATACATTTTAATAAAAGCAATTAAATAATTAATTAAAATCTTTTAATAGTTATGCCAGGGGAAGTAATTTATAAATAAATTTAACTCATGCTAATAAAAAAATATGTTAATGCAAAATCTGCGGACGACCAAGAAAAAATTATTGTTGGAGTAATATAATTAGCATGGGTTGATAAAGTGCAATATAGTAGGTAAAACACGGATATTTTAAATACTGCCTTTATTTGATACACAGAACGTACTGTTTACTAATAATTATTTTTAGTCAATAACACTACTGTTTAGAAGCCACTTCTAAATGTCCCTATATTTACATGTATCTTTCGGTTTGCGGACAAGCTAGGGTTTTTATAGTTGTTTACTTTAATTGAATCAGGCGCGTCCGTTGGCGCCCGGGCAGGGGTCGATTTTGCGCTATAGGCTATCCCGTGAGGGGGGGGGGGGGTGCAAATCGAAAGTTTGAGGGGGAGGGGGTGCAAATCGAAAGCTCAATTATATATATATATATATATATATATATATATATATATATATATATATATATATATATATATATATATATATATATATATATATATATATATATATATATATATATATATATATATATGAAAAGGTTCCTGACCTCGGACATTGACCGGCCAGTACGCGGAAGTCCGAATTTGAAGATCATGAGCAGATTTTGGGTGCTTTAATACGGTTGTGATAATGAAATGAGGTCTTTATTGATTATAAATACATTCAAGCATACACATACACTTATACACACTTACGCATACACTCAAACACGCACTCTCACACACAAAACTCACACAGACTTATACCTCAAACTCAAACACATTCATATATAAACTCACACACATGTATACAAAGACGCTCATACACAGAAACCTATACGCACTCACACATACACTCACATACACTCGCACTCATACAACACTCATACACACATACTCTCACCTTCACTCTCGCACAAACTCTCAAACACGCACTCTCATACATTCTCGAACACTCTCTCATACATTCATAAGCACAAACTCTCTCTCACACACACTCTCATAAATATAAATTTAAATACACAATCACACAAACGTACTCACACATACACTCAAACACCTACACTCATACACATACACATACACACTCACACACAAACTCACACACGCTCACACAATCATATACATATCCACTCATAAACACACATGTGGCTCCTGTGGTTCATCTAACAAAAATAGCATCCAATGTGGCAATGTCTATTGAAAGTTACATCTTGTTGCACGTAGGTGCTAACGCCGACTGCCTTAAGTTTTGTTCTTTAATGATTGTTAAAGATTATTATAAAGATTATTATTAAAGATTATTATAAAGATTGCAGATTTCAACATTCTTTTAGAAAATTAATTATTCACCTTACGTTTAAGTACACAGAAAATAATGGAACAAAATGCGGAAGATAACCCAACTAACCTTTATTTAGATTGATCTGACCAGTCCTTGGTTTGATGGGGAACAGTTGAATATACATCAAGTTTTACGAAGGCTTCAAGTTCATTCGATACAGATACCTACTACACATATGTAAGTATTTAATTGACATGCCCACTACACATATGTAATTATTTAATTGACATGCCCACTACACATATGTAAGTATTCAATTGACATGCCCTCTACGCATATATACGTATTTAAAAGAAAATGCCTTCGAAACGGTTCCATGACAAATGATATCAGGACAAATGATCTCAGACAAAATATCTCAGACAAAATATCTCATGGATAAATAATCTCAGGACAAATCATCTCAGGACAATTTATTTCAAGGACAAATGATCTCACGAACAAAAGATACCAGGACTAAATATATGAGGACAAATGATATCACGGACAAATGATCTCATACAAAATACCTCAGACAAAATATCTCACAGCAAAATTTTAAAAGTGTATTTAAAGATTTTAGTTGATATGCACATTTTTTCTATTAACTGTCAATGGTTTTGTTTACTTTTTACGCATAATAATTGTGAATAAAATGAATTTGTTAAACTTAACAAAGAAACAAAAGATTTATTAAACTTGATCTTTGTAATAGCATTTGATTTGAGAAATAAATATTTTAAAACAAACTCTGTTCTTTAGCCTAAAAGGTATATTGAATGATGATGAATAAAACAAATAAAGTAATGGTAGCAATACGTGAAATATTTTTCAAAAAATGTGAATGGGTCTTCAGGTTCGTAAAGTAAAACTATTATTTTATTGCATCATCAACACAAACATAACTATTTTTTGTTTTTGTTTTTCGGTGCTATTAAAACAGATGGTGAAATAAGACTTTTAGAGAATGCTGGAAAGGCTCTCTCTGGGCGCGGAAGCCTGGGAAAACGTGTTTTTAATATTCAACTCACTCTCAATAATTTAAGTTAATTTTTTTTATTACTACCGCATTGGTTATTATATGTTAAGGTTCATAAGTAAAATAGAAAAATGTTAAGATTATTTATATTATTTTCTAATTTAGTCTATGATCTCTCAAAATCCTTATTTTTTTGTTAACAGATGGTGACATTTTAGAATTATAGTATAGTGAAGGCTGGAAAGGCTCTTGTTGTGGTTGTGTTGTGGTTGTGTTGTGGTTGTGTTGTGGTTGTGTTGTGGTTGTGTTGTGGTTGTGTTGTGGTTGTGTTGTGTTGTGTTGTGGTTGTGTTGTGGTTGTGTTGTGGTTGTGTTTTGTTTGTTTTTTATGCTGGAAAGGCTCTCTTTGGGCGCGTACGCCTAGGAAAGCGTGTTGTTCGGTGGTGATTCTAATGTTATGGTTGTGTTGTGGTTGTGTTGTGGTTGTAATGTGGTTGTGTTGTGGTTTTGTTGTGGTTGTGTTGTGTTGTGGTTGTGTTGTGGTTGTGTTGTGGTTGTGGTTGTGTTATGATTGTGGTTGTGGTTGTGTTGTGGTTGTGTTGTGGTTGTTTTTGTAGTTGTGCTTTGTTTGTGTTTGTGTTTGTGTTGTGTTTTTGTTTGTTTTGTTCTGTTCCCAAGTTGGTACATTTAAAAAAGATTTACCGTGGCGGAACACGGGTATGCAGCTAATTACTACATAGTACTATAAACAATATTAAACACAGTAAACAAAAACATATGACAGTCAATAAAAAAAATGTTCAGATCAACTCAAACCATCAAATATACTTTTAAATATTTGCTGTATGATATTTTGTCTGAGATATTTTGTCTGAGATCATTTGTCCTGAGATCATTTGTCCTGTCACCCTTCGACACATATGTAAGTTTTCAATTGACATGGCCACTACATAAATGTAACTATTCAATTGACATACCCACTACACTTATGTAATAAATGAAGAGGCAATAATTTTATACATATGTATATTATTGTTTGACTAGATCAACTCAACAAATAGGGACACAGTACACCTACAAAATTGTTGGTGCAAGGAAATTTGGCGTCATCGTTTTCGAGGTCGCTATGAAAACGTCAGCCGATTCTTTCACGCTGGTGCCAGTCGAAGGCTGGGGAAAAAAATATGTTGCATGGGCGCTAAAGTACAAAAACAGTAGTTTATTTACAACTGCTTAACATCATTTTATCGCTAACTCACATCATTGGTTCGATACCTCATATCATTGTGTCGCTACTTTACATCATTGTGTTGCTACCTCACATGATTGTGTCGCTACTTTACATCATTGTCTCGCTACCTCACATCATTGTGGTGCAACCTATCATCATTGTTTCACTGCATGACATCATTGTTTCGTTACATAATATCGTTGTGTCGCTACCTAAAATCATTGTGTCGCTACCTCACATCATTGTGTCGCTACCTCAATTTATTATGTCATTACCTCACATCATTTTGTCGCTAGCTCAAATCAATGTGTCGCTACCTAACATCATTGTGTCGCTACTTAAATCATTGTGTCGCTAACTTACATCATTGTGTCTCTACTTTACATCATTGTGTCACTACTTTACATCATTGTGTCGCTACCTCACATCATTGTGTCGCTACCTAAAATCATTGTGTCGCTACGTCACATCATTGTGTCGCTACCTAAAATCATTTTGTCGCTACCTCACATCATTGTGTCGCTACCTAAGATAATTGTGTCGCTACCACACATCATTGTGTCGCTACCTCAATTTATTATGTTATTACCTCACATCATTTTGTCGTTAGCTCTCATCATTGTGTCGCTACCTAACATCATTGTGTCGCTACTTTATATCATTGTGTCGCTACCTTACATCATTGTGTCGCTTATTTACATCATTGTGTCACTACTTTACATCATTGTGTCGCTACCTCACATCATTGTGTCGCTACCTAAAATCATTGTGTCGCTACCTCACATCATTGTGTCGCTACCTAAAATCATTGTGTCGCTACCTCACATCATTATGTCGCTACCTCAATTTATTATGTCAGTAGCTCACATCACTTTGTCGCTAGCTCACATCATTGTGTCGCTACCTAACATCATTGTGTCGCTACTTTACATCATTGTGTCGCTACCTAACATCATTGTGTCTCTACTTTACATCATTGTGTCGCTACCTCACATCATTGTGTCGCTACCTAAAATCACTGTGTCACTACCTCACTTTATTATGTCGCTACCTAACATCATTGTGTCGCTACTCACACACATTGTGTCGATAACCTAAAATCATTGTGTCGCTACCTCACATCATTGTGTCGCTACCTAAAATCATTGTGTCGCTACTTTACATCATTGTGTCGCTACCTAAAATCATTGTGTCGCTACCTCAATTTATTATGTCATTGCCTCACATCATTGTGTCGCTAGCTAACATCATTGTGTCGCTACTTTACATCATTGTGTTGCTACCTCACATCATTATGTCGCTACTTTACTTCATTGTGTCGCTACCTAACATCATTGTGTCGCTACCTCACATCATTGTTTCACTGCACGACATCATTGTTTCGTTACATTATATCGTTGTGTCCCTACCTCACATCAATGTGTCGCTACCACACTTTATTATGTCGTTACCTCACATCATTTTGTCGCTGCTTTACATCATTGTGTTGCTACCTCAAATCATTGTTTCGCTACCTCACTTCATGGTGTTCTACCTCACTGCATTGTGTCGCTACTTTACATCATTGTGTCACTGTCTCACATACCACGCATTATTTTGTACCTACCTCCCCAACATTACTTCAACGTGTAGCTACATAACACCATTCTTTATTGTTTAGGTATTTCACAGTCATCTTATCATTGTTACGCTCACACATCCCTTACACTTTTCTGTAATTACTTCACAATCCTTGCATACCTACCTCACATCACCGTGTAACCATCTCATATTGCTGAAACTATTTTGTATTATTATTTATTTAACATTATTTTTATTTTTTGTAGCCTTTCCATCCCCCCCCCACCCCCACCCCCCCCCCACCCCACACACACACATACAACACTGAATGTCTAGATCACACAATGATATATTTTTCTGATAGGATAAGGCCGACTATTCAAGTAGTCACCGATGTAGTGAACATTGTTGAAATCCGCATAAAAATAAATAATGTAAACTTTGACTACCTTGGACGACAATACGGCAATGGTGATGTCCTCACAACTAATCTGAGAGGGTAAGTCTTGTGTTTGTTTATAAGATAATGTAGTAAAAATGGGACTAAAGCATATACTGTTGATAAACTGAAAAAAAGTATTTGAACTGTGTATTTAAATAATGAGTTCGCTAATTTCACAACAAGCTGTTTATGCATTAATCGAGTATTTGATATCTCAGTAGCCCCTTCCAACACGGTTTCCTGATATGGTATACCAAATGTCATCTCCATCGGTCAAGTATTATGGAAATTATGACATGTGTACAAAAATTTACAACGTGTCACAATTGAGTAAAATGTCAGTAACCACTTATTTATAACATGCTGTTCTGGAATGCTACGTACTAAGTATTAGAGTGAGACGTTATATTCGATGAATGAACTATTCATAAGCTATGTAAAAAATAATTAAATTAATGTTTTAAATTTTCAAATATTTTCATTAAAATGAGGTAAACCTTTTTTTTTAAACTCCAGTCTGAATGTTTAAAATGCACTCCAACAAATAAACAAAACTTTGTGCGTAAATTAAAGAAAAGAGGTGCCGGAAAACAATTATCGCAAAATAATATTAAATTCGTGTTTTTACTTAGAAATACTTTTCAGTTAAAATACATGTGTACAAAAATGACAGTGTCATAAGGGGCTATGCATTAATTTCATAAATTATAATAACGGATAGATTTCCCAAAAATTCTGGGCACTTCAAGACGTGGCAGAGGTACAAACTTAGGCACAAGCCCAATCTCGCGACCAGAACCACGGGATTTAAAAATATATATATACAGCAAACCTTTATTTTCTTTTATGGCATCTAAAACCTGTAACAGATCTCAATAGCGACCAAAGCTTTGATTGGCTAAAGCAATTTTGTTTTATTTTTCTTATTTTGTGTTTTTTGTCATTATAAAGGTTTTAATATTTGTATTATTTTCATTTTTAGTTATTTGTTGTAAAAAATGTTGACGCCACAAAGTCTACGAATTCCATCTATAAAAGACAAATATCTGTCATTTCTGAGACATAGTCGACACTCATGCAAAAAATCGCTCAGCCATGAAAAAACGGTTTAGATAGACCAACGGCCAACTGACATAGCAATTACCTAATATATAAATTTCAATTCTGTTTTTTTTTTTTAAAGTTTAATTTATGTCCTTCCACACAGTTCGAGCCAGGAGCGTTCTGTGTGGATAGGCTGCATGCCAAAATACTTGAAATATATAGTATCACATGAAATTTTTACATTAAAAGAGAAATCATTTTCTTTTTCTTGACTTTTCTTGACTTGGTCCACTTTTCACTTTTGAGTAATTTCCGGTGGGTTGTGGTTGAATTTCGTTGGTGATTGTGATTAGGTCGTTCAGAAATAGTTTGGGCTTAGTTCGATGGTGTCGTGACCGAGCATCTACCTAAAATTAGGCGTCGTCTAATATATATTTATATATCTAATATATAACAGTTGATCTTATTAGCGTTCATTTTCTAGAGTTCTGCTGTAGATGCATGTTAAATGGTCTTTGTAGTTTCCTTCTGTGATTCTGTAGTATATGTTATCATAGCATGTCGTGCGGATGGAGGTGCTTGAAGTGTATCGTAATGGCTTTTTTTGTGGGGGGTGGGGGGGGGGGGGTTGTTTTATGTTGCACAAGCCGCATGTATATTCTTTTTCTTTGCGATGCTAGTGCGTGGTTCCTTTCTATGTCGTCGTGAATTAATCTGTCATGACAAATGCTGCACTGTTTGAAATCTTTGTGTGCTATATTTTCTTGAAGTTCCGCTTCCGTGGTTACTTTGTACTGTTTGGCGCAGTATTCGCATTTCGTGTTGTCATGTAGGCTACTAGTTTTCCTTCTTGGGGTTTTGGGCTAGTTTTGTTGGATGAGCTTCTTGTCTGAAGTAATTTCTCCGGCGATATTTGTGTGTTTTCGTTGGATTTTGTTGTGGTTTCTTGATTTTGGATAATGATTTGGACATCTTCTTTCTCTTTTTGTGGTGTTGCTGTTTTGGGGGCTGACTGGGGCGTTGTATTAGAGATTTTTTGTGTCTTTGTTATTTGCCCTTGTTCTGTTATAGGGCTATGTTCATTTTTCCTTTTTGTTGATGTGATGATGTCCATTGCTGTTTCTGACTGTGGTTTCTTAATGGTATTTGCTGTTGCAGTACTGTTTATCGTGCAGCTGGGGTATTTTGGGATATTCGAGGGTTTATCAGTGTAGACAGAAAAGCTGCGATTAATAGTGTGTGGGATTGTGTTTATGGATAGCTCTTTGTTACTGAATAGGCGTAGTGCGTGCATGAGTGTAGCATTGTGTAGGATCCCGTTGATTTTGTCGTTTTCATGAAGTGAGAAAAGCGCTTTTTATCAAACGCCAGCAGTGGACAAACCATCTGTGGTCAAAGACCCTATAAGGATAAAACACCTGTGATTAAAGCCGCACACAGCGCTTGTGATAATACACCCGTTGATCAAAGACCCTCTGCTGAGAAAACACCTGTGGTCAAACCACCTATGGTCAAACCCCCCTATGTTCAAAGCCCATCTGTAGTCAAAGCCCCGCTGTGGTCAAACCCCTTATGGTCAACCCCCCTATGGTCAAAGCTCCGCTGTGGTCAAACCCCCTATGGTCAACCCCCCCTATGGTCAAAGCACCTGTGGTCAAAGCACCTAGGACCAGAAATGCAGTTTATATGGACTGTGTGTTTTGCTTGCGTTATGCATTGTGATGATGTCAAAGGCCTGTGAGGAGAAGTACCAGGTGTCAGCTCTGCCATAGCTGAGTAGAAGAATTTGATGATTGCTGATGAGATGTCTTATTATATGGCCTCACAGATTTGATTGACCTCTTGAAGTGATGTGTACTTGTATAGTGGGTGAGGCAGTTTCAGATGAATAAAGGTCTAGGCATTCTTCTGGGGTAGATCAAGAAATACTGTTGTTGGCTTGGCAGAAGCTGTAAATGGCGGGACCCATGATTTCATTAAGCCACCCAAACCGTAGTCCGGGTAACTCCTCCCTGGCTCTCGCCCAAGGAAGGAACATCAAAAGGCGCAACGTCTTTGTTGGTGCTGTTAATTGTTTCATATGACACGAAGAGAACAGAATATATATAATATAAAGTTCAATTCTCTATGTTTGTATGTAACAAAGGATTGAGGATTTGAAGAGTTCAATTTTTAAATTACCATAAAGTTTTTTTTATATCTAATATACTAAGTTCATTAAAAAAAAATTTACATCATGTTCCTATATCATATACTTTACTAAAATATTAACAGTAACAGTTTGTTAAAATTGGGGAGGGAGTTTTGTAAACCTACGGGTAACAATGGTTGGCATAATTTTCTGGTGGAAGGTTAATACAAAACGTCTAAAAAGAAAGAGATTTGCCTTGGTGATGATGAAGCGTTAGCTGTGATGTTGGAGAGCGTCTGCGTAGGTATATGTTGTGCGATCTTTGTTGGGTCCTGCAACGATTCCGTAGTATATTTCATTGTAGCTTATAGGTTTCTGAGGATGATAGTACTTTAAGTGCAGCTTGATTCCTTTTCCTTGGGGTTGTGTTAAATCGCAGAAAGCACATTGGAAGGTAATTACGTTTGGATGCTATTGTGCATGGTGCATTTCTTATTCCAAGTGATTTACTTTCTCAAGGCAAAGGCTACACTGTTTAAGGTTTTTGTGAACTGTGTCTTCGTGTAATTCAGTTTTTACGGTTACGGCGTACTGTTTAGTGCAGTATCTGCACTTTATGTTCAATATTAAAAAAACTTTTAGTTTCAATTTAAAACAAGTATATCAACATATTTCACATAATTTCGATCATCCAGCGTAACCGTAGTATTTTACAAAAGTACTTATTAAACAAAAAAACATTGAAGACTGATTTACAAATGTATACATATAAAAAATAAACAGATATGTGAATACAGGGGGAAATAAATAGTAAGTATGTGCTATTGAAAAATTCAAGGTCGAGTGAGGTCATGCAAAAACATGGAAACGGGGGTGGGGGTATGTGAGGGTTTTGGTTCAGTGATTGTATCTTAACAATGTTTGTACGTTGTGTTATTGTTGAGTATGGAGTAGGGGTGGGCAGGCGTAAGTTCATCTCAAGTTTACAAAAGCCGTGTTGAGTTGGGGTAAACGATAGCAGATTTTACATACACAATAGAGAATATATGGCTCTTTTATGTCTTTTTTTGTACATATAAAACGTGGTTCCATCACGTATTTGCCATTAGTAACATTAGAAACATAACCATTTTAACATAGGGAAAAATTTTAGAAACTTGACCATTTTAACATAGAGAGCATTTTAGAAACTTGACAATTTTAACATGGAAACATTTTAGAAACTTGGCCATTTTAACATAGGGAAACATGTTAGAAAGTTGACCATTTTAACATAGGGAAACATTTTAGAAACTTGACCATTTTAACATAGGTAAACATTTTTAGAAACATGACCATTTTAACATAGGTAAACATTTTTAGAAACATGACCATTTTAACATAGGGAAAAATTTTAGAAACTTGACCATTTTAACATGGAAACATTTTAGAAACTTGACCATTTTAACATAGGGAAAAAAATTAACATTTACATAATGTGTCTCGAACCCGTACCACCCGCATGGTAACTATTATAATATCAACTAAGCTATCTGAGAAGTTAGTGGTGTAGTTTACATAGAGAGTCCGCGTTAGAGATTTTAGTTACGCGAATAAAAAATTGTATCCCAAATTAGCCAATTCCATAGCTAAGCCAAAAAAGATTTATATAAAATAATTAAGGATTGTATACATTTTATAGCGTACGTAGATCTAAATCAAATTTGAATGAAATAGTTCATTTCTTTATATTCTAAAATTGGAAGATGACGCCATTAGTGTTATCATATGACATGTGACGTCATTGTTTAATGCGCTCTTGTCACGACATTAAACGCTTTAGTTAGAACTAGAGTACCCGTCATCCGTTGGATAACTGTGGGTTTCGGGGGTCATCCATCAAAAAACATAACGTCTGTCACTCAGAGGCATTGCGACCCTTCCCGGCGCCCGGGGACAAACTTTTAAATTTGAACCCACCCCCCCCCCCCCGCAAGATTTCGATTTGCAACCCACCCACCCCCCCCCCCCCCCCCAAACTTTGATGTGCACCCCCCCTCAAGATTTTGATTTGAACCCCCCCCCCCCACCCAAACTTTCGATTTGCACCCCCCTCAACCTTTCAATTTATTTTTCCAACCCATTTTGGCGCCTTCTAAGATCGGCGCCCGGGGACATGTGTCCCCCCCCCCACCCCCTCCTCGCTACGCTACTGCAGTGTCACTTATCGTCACAAAAAAACAGACCCCACATTCAAAAATATGTTTTTTATCTTTTAAATACACCGAAAACACCGATTTCGGACTATCCCTTCATATACTGACGTCACAGGTGACCTACTCAACTCTACTTCACCTGCCCAATGTCCCGCCAAGTCTCAGACAACATGTTTTTATCGTTTAAAAAACAATTCCAGCCGAGCATGTCTCTGACCACACTATCCTTTCATATGCTTAGGACAAAAAAACAGATGAACTCTACTTCACCTGCCCTGTATCCTACCAAGTTCAGATAGGCAACTTTAGCATTCACATCTAAAAAAAAATTGAAAACAAAAATATCATTGACATTGGTCTAGAACCCGTGCCACTTGCATGAGAGCCGACTACTCTACCAACATAGCTATTTATTCGTGACGTCACAAGTGAATTTTTATACTATACTTATGCAACTTTATTTACGCGCATAGATCTAGATCTAAGTCTAGTAGTAGTTGTGATGGATTGACGATAGAAGCATGTGGTTGTATATAACGTTTATTGGGTCTAACTACATGTTGATAACCAGAGAGGGAGGAAATGACGAGAGAGAACTATTTATATACATGTAAGGGACATCACTCAAGATAACAATATAAATATAATACTAATACAGAAGAGTGAGTTCCCTTGACCTCACAATTATCTCAATCTATTACATCCCTTTACCCTTAGAACACAATAACACATCTCTCAATAGAACAATTGATAGTATCCTAAAATCACCAATTATATTGTAACATGAACACTATGGTAGATTACATCCTTACAACAATGCACAATATGCCACAACATAATCAAGATACAAAACAATAATGTCAAAGTCCTTTTGACCCTTAAAATCATAGGTCTAACTTATTTGGGACTTTGATTGTCCTGCTTGACCTTCTCAGTGGCTTTTGATTTGGTGACTCAAGATTCTGACCATCTGGATTCTCTATCTCAGTAGGTCTAGGATTTAAATCATTAACTCCAGAATTTACATTTTCTGACTCCAGACAACTTGGTTCACTCATATCAACAGAACTTGGTTGTGGAACAAACTGAGTTGGTGTGAACTGTTCAGATTTGGTGGGATTGACAGATTCACACTTATTATCTGCACAAGTTATTTTTAACTTTATAAGGCACAGGTCCTGTACATTGAACAATTTGACCTGGTATCCATTTTTCCTTTCTCCCATAATTTCTTAGATACACATTATCATTAACACCAAATTCTCTTTCAATGAATGTTTGTCATGATTTAATGGAACTATTTTTGAATTGGCATCTGAAAGTATTAAATGGCAAAAATCTTTTTTTCTTTTGATGTTACCCTTTTAGTTTCTGTAAGTGCTAATGATGTTAGCAAAGTTGTTTGATGATCACATTCCTTCTTACTAATGTATTCTCTTTAAAAGCATTTGAAATTGCCATATCACCATAATCATTTATTAAGTTACAAATACTTTGTTTAGGCACTCTGACTGATAATGGACTGCATCTTCTCCATCTTTTATATTATCTTCACAAAGGTTTTTATTTCTTATTTTATATGGCCTTAAGTCATCATTCACAGACTCTTCAGGCCAACCATTCTTACAGTACTCATATACTTTTATTAAGCACTCATCTTTTTGTGTTTCTCTTTTAATATCATTCACATTTATATTGGAGTTATCCATGATAGTGAAGAGAACAAATACATCTTCTGGTACATAGCTCAGGCTTTGGTTTTTTAAAGGTAATCTACTCAGACTATCTGCACTATTCTCAGATCCAGGTTTGTATTTCAATTCATAATTGTATGCAGTTAGTGTGATAGCCCATCTTTGAATTCTTGGTGAGGCATGCTCAGGTAGGGTTTTGTTTTCTCCAAATAAACCTAGCAATGGTTTATGATCTGTAAAGATGGTGAACTTCCTACCAAACAGAAACTTATGAAATTTCTTAACACCAAAAATGATGCCTAAGCCTTCCCTATCTAACTGAGAATAATTTTTCTCAGCCTGGTTCAAAGATCTACTGGCAAAAGCAATGGGTCTGTCACCCTTCTCATCCATGTGGGACAAGACTGCTCCTACACCATCTGGTGAAGCATCACATGTTAATATAAGTCTTTTCCCTGGGTCATAGTGAGTTAGTAAGGTGTCAGCAGACAAAGCCTCTTTTGCTGTATTAAAAGCAGCTTCTTATTGTTTACTCCAGTGCCAAGTTGCATTTTTCTGTAGCAGCTTGTACAGTGGTGATAGTTTACCAGACAGATTCCCTATGAACTTTGCATAGTAATTTATCAAGCCCAAAAAAGCTCTTAGTTGTTGGGTATTTTCAGGTTTGGGTGCTTCTTTAATGGCTTTTGTTTTCTCAGGTTGAGGTCTGATACCTTGCTTGCTTAATATATAACCAAGAAAACTAATTTCTGTCAACATGAATTGACATTTATCTTTGTTTATCTTTAAACCTTTTTCACCAACACCTTTCAAGACTTTATCAAGTGTTTTAAGATGTTCAGTGTCATTCTTACCAGTTATGTACACATTGTCAAAGTACACACAAACATTTGGAATATCCTTAAAAATACTGTCCATGACAGCTTGGAAAATTCCAGGGCTAGATGATATGCCAAAACATAGTCTTTCATATTGGTAGAGTCCTTTATGTGTGTTTATTGTCGTATAGACTTTTGAATCTGGATGCAGTTCTAGTTGAGTGTAAGCATGACTAAAGTCTAATTCAGTGAATTTGTCTCCTCCTGCCAAATTCAAAGAAATTTCCTCAATGTTAGGTATAGGGTACCTATTTAGCTCTATTTGCTTATTCAGTGTAGTTTTATAATCTCCACAAATTCTTATAGAACCATCCTTCTTTAACACTGGCACAATGGGCGTTGCCCAATCGGAATAGTCTACCTTCTTTATGATGCCATTAGATTCCAATCTACTTAGCTCATTTTCAATTTTATTCCTCATTGCATAAGGTGGAACTCTAGCTTTGCAGTATCTTGGATTTGTGTCTTTAATGCTTAACTTCACTGTTCTATCATTTAGTAAACCTGAATTGCCAAAAACACTTTTATTTTCAGATATTACTTTATCTAGTGAAGTAAGACTAGATTCTTTTGCATTCTTCAATGAACATATACTCTCCCAATTTAACTTAAGATCACTTAACCAGTTCCTACCTAGTAATGGTGGTCCATTTCCTTCAACCACAAGAAGAGGAAGTTTAACACTTTGACCATTATAACTTACATGAACTATACACTCTCCTATTACCGGAACATTGTCACCAGTGTATGTTGTTAGACACTTGTGACATGGCTGTAGAGGCACTGATCCTCCTGTGACAGCGTCAAAATCTTTCTTTGTTATGACTGTTAGAGATGCTCCAGTGTCAAGTTGGAAGCTGATGCTCTTACCGTTGATATTAACTAGTACATTGATGGGAGCATGACTTTCTGATTTCACAGGGAACAGGTTGAACTCCGGCTGCAAATCAGTTTGAGCATTTTCACAGGTAGAGTGGTTCATTGGTTGGGTTAGGTAGTCTTGGTGAGAGTTAACATAGTGCTGCCTTTGGTTGCGGTACTGTCTTGACTGGCTAGATTTAGCAACAGACGAAGACTTTGCAAAGCAGGCCTTGGCAATGTGACCTTGCTTACCGCACTTATAACAAGTTGCTAACTTGAACTTGCACCGATGAGATGCATGGGGACCTTTGCATCGATGACATTTTTGATAATTATTACTAGATTTAGATCTAGGATTTGAACGTGCAGGCTGTTTAGCATAAGTTGGAATGCTCTGATGGGGTTGATGTTTATTGACTAACCTGCTGTTTACTGCATGGATCCCTGAAGGCGTAAGAGATTTCGCCGCATCTGATGACTGCTGGAATGAAGTTGCAAGTTGTATTGCTTTTTCTAATGTTAGATCTGACTCGAGAAGCAACTTTCTTTGAATATCAGGGCTGTTTACACCTGTCACAAACTTTTCACATAGTCTGTCAGACAGTGTATCGCCGAATTCACAAAATTTACTTAGATGACGTAAAGCAGCAACATATTCTGATATTGACTCGTTTGGTTGACGAGTCCTACTGTCAAATCTAGCTCGACATAGAAACTTTGATGGGGTAGGCGCATGGTGGTCTGTTAGCAATTTGCTCAGCTCGTTAAAGCTCTTGGTAGTTAGACTAGCTGGTGCGCATAAGTCCTTTAGTAGCCTAAATTGTTGAGGCCCTATGACTGTTAACAAAACAGCTCTCTTTTTGGCTTCCATCGTCACGTTGTTTGCTTCAAGGTAAAAGCTTAACCTATCTAGGTAATCTTGAATGATTTCATCATTCGAATCAAATTCTTTAATTTGGCCATACAGCGCCATTATTCTAGAAATACTTAGCTAATAAGCTCTAGCAAACCTCTTTTTTGCGTAAGTAGGTGCTCTTTCTAGTAGATTATTTATCCTTCGTCGCCAATGTAATGGCGATAGAAGCATGTGGTTGTATATAACGTTTATTGGGTCTAACTACATGTTGATAACCAGAGAGGGAGGAAATGACGAGAGAGAACTATTTATATACATGTAAGGGACATCACTCAAGATAACAATATACATATAATACTAATACAGAAGAGTGAGTTCCCTTGACCTCACAATTATCTCAATCTATTACAGTAGTAACTTTCAAATTAAATTTTATCTTAAATTAGCCAAACAAAGATTTATATAAAATAAAGAAGGTTTGAAATTATCTAGATCTAGATAGAATTATCTAGATCTAGATTCTACGACTCGTTTTCTTAAGTCTTAAGTTTAGTTTTTCTAGCTAGATCTAGAATCTAGATCTAGATCTAATCATTAGCTACGCTAATAGGCCCGGAGCGAGCATTTCAGAATTACCATATTCCAAACAAACATTTATATAAAATAATAAAGGTCTAAAATAGTTTAGTATATAGAAAATCATTATTATCTAAATCTAGATAGAATTATCTATATTTTAGATATACGACTGAGCTATATCTAGAGTTTACGTCTATAATTTTGCACACTTAGCGGTATAGAAGCCGCGTATGAATCTTAAGCTACGCAAATAGATCTAGGCCCTGACTCCAGCATTTCAAAATTTGCATAGGGGCCTAGTCAAAACAAAGATTTATACCAAACAATAAAGGTCTAAAATATTTTAGTATATAGAAACTCATTATTATCTAAATCTAGATAGAATTATCTATATTCTAGATCTACGACTGGTTTGCTTAAGTCTCGTTTTTTTGGATTGTATTTATAACTAATAAATCTTGGATTTGACCTAGATTCTAGATTCTAGATCTAGATCTATAAATAACTTTCCTTCGACAGCTGATCTTTAGATCTAGAGAAATTTATTGTAAAACTAAATGAAAAAGACAGTTGAAAATTGATATAAGTGTTGGAACGTAATAAATACAGCAAACGGACGTATTGTTAAAGTTATAGCCGGCAGAAAATTAGCTTTGTAACGCGTTAAACTATTGAATGGGCCACAAAAACTATGATGGAGTCCGCCATTTTTATTGTACCGAAAAGTAAACACATCAAGGGACGTCACTATCCCCACAAAGTTTAGTTAATGTCTTAAGATTTAAAAAAAGTGGTTAATTTACCTATGAATAAATAAATTAATTAATTAACGTCTTTAAATAAATTTGTGATTAACAGTCTGTCTGCATTAAAAAATTATTCTCTACCTACATACTATTTTACAGCTTTCCACGATGAGTGCAACCATGAGCAATAGTCAATCAGACAAACAAACAAACAAACAAAAAAATAAATATTCAAACATGTAAACAAACTTGACTTTTAGTGGTATATAGACTAGACTACCCGTCGTCCGTTGGATAACTGTGGGTTTCGGGGGTCATCCATCAAAAAACATCACGTCTGTCACTCAGAGGCATAGTGACCCTTCCCGGCACCCGGGGACAAACTTTTCAATTTGAACCCACCCCCCCCTCGCAAGATTTTGATTTGCATCCCCCCCCCCAAACTTTGATGTGACCCCCCCCCCTCAAGATTTTGATTTGAACCCCCCCACCCAAACTTTTGATTTGCACCCCCCTCAACCTTTCAATTTATTTTTCCAACCCATTTTGGTGACGCCTAAGGTCGGCGACCGGGGACATATGTCCCCCCCACCCCTCCCTCCTCGCTACGCTACTGCAGTGTCACTTATCGTCACAAAAAACAGACCCCACATTTAAAAATATGTTTTTTATCTTTTAAAAACACCGAAAACACTGATTTCGGACTATCCCTTCATATACTGACGTCACAGGTGACCTACTCAACTCTACTTCACCTGCCCAGTGTCCCGCCAAGTCTCAGACAACATGTTTTTATCGTTTAAAACACAATTCCAGCCGAGCATGTATCTGACCACACTATCCTTTCATATGCTTAGGACAAAGAAACAGATGAACTCTACTTCTCCTGCCCTGTATCTTGCCAAGTTCAGATAGGCAACTTTATCATTCACATCCAAAAAAAAAAATTGAAAAAAAAATATCATTGACATATTGGTCTAGAACACGTGCCACCTGCATGAGAGCCGACTACGCTGCCAACGTAGCTATTTACACGTGACGTCACAAGTGAATTTTTATACTATACTTTGAGTCTCCTTATGCAACTTGATTTAAGCGCATAGATTCTAGATCTAGATCCAAGTCTAGTAGTACTAACTTTCAAATTAAATTTTATCTTAAATTAGCCAAACAAAGATTTATATAAAATAATTAAGGCCTGAAAAAGATTCTAGATGTAGAATTTACATTAAGTCTAGATCTAGAATTTACATTGAGTCTAGTTACCTACATCTAGGCTAGATCTAATCTAGGCTAGATTCATAACTTTCCTTCGACAGCTGATCTTTAGATCTAGAGAAATTTATCGTAAAACTAAATGAAAAAGACAGTTGAAAATTGATATAAGTGTTGGAACGTAATAAATACAGCAAACGGACGTATTGTTTAAGTTATAGCCGGCAGAAAATTAGCTTTGTAACGCGTTAAACTTTTGAATGGGCCACAAAGTCTATGATGGAGTCCGCCATTTTTATTGTACCAAAAAGTAAACACATCAAGGGACGTCACTATCCCCACAAAGTTTATTCAATGTATTAAAATTTAAAAAAAAATACGGTTAATTTACCTATGAATAAATCAATAAATTAATTAACGTCTTTAAATAAATGTGTGATTAACAGTCTGTCTTAAAACAAAAAAATTTCTCTACCTACATACTATTTTACAGCTTTCCACAATGATTGCAACCATGAACAATAGTCAATCAGCCAAACAAACAAACAAACAAAAAAATAAATATTCAAACATGTAAACAAACTTGACTTTTAGTAGTATATAGATAGATTCTGATCTCTATTTGAATATGCTTTTATTTTTATTTTATTTCTTTAAAGAAAATTTAGTTTATACATTTATACAGTATACCATATTATTTTCAACAATAGTCCGGATCCCTAAGTTCTCCATATATCGTTGAGCATGCTGACAACGTTGCCAAAAATATTGCAGAGAGAATTGCACACATGGGCTTATATATATATATTAGGATACAACAAAATTAAACCTGTTTGATCTCCCTAAACTTTATCGAATATCCAAGTATATAAAAGTCCATGGTGTACTTCTCTCCTCTCTGTCTCTCTCTGTCCGCAATGTTTTTGGCATCGTCATCAGTATGTTCAGCGACTCTAAAGGACTTAAAGATACGGACTTTTGTGGACAATAATATGGTGGACGTTATAAATGTATCAACTAAATGTTCTTTAAAGAAGGAAAATAAAATAAAGACATATTCGAATGAAGAAACACTTTACTAACTAAAAGGTTTATTGTCGTGTCATGAACGCAAAAAACAATGACGTCACATATCACAAGGTTAAACGGCGGAAAGAACACAAAACTAATGGCGGGTGTCCGGTCAATAACCCCCTGGACATAAGCCCTCTGGACAAAAAACCCTCGACATAAACCCCTTGGATTTAAACCCCCGCGACATAAACCCCCTGGACAAAAACCCCACACGACAAAAAAAAACCCTGGACAACAACCCCAATAGTGGTTTATGTAAGGAAAAACTAAAGGTGATGAGAAACAAAATTAATTATTAAAAACAATATAAACATTTGAAAACACACATTGTTTGATTATAATTTTAAAAAGAGATATTGTGAGCGATTACTCGCAGCTTCTCTATAATTTTATGCTCATTAAATAGTTTATAACAGTTTAAATTCAAGCGCTGCTGAATTTATCTGTGTACAATAAACCTTTTGAAGCTCAGCACAGCGGCATTGTTATTTATTTTATCACTACCTTAGATCACTAGAATTTTTAAAGACTTGGCGAGACACGGCGCAGGTGTAGTAGAGTTACCCGTTTCTGTCTTCTCAGCATATGAGGCGATAGTGTGGTCAGACCCATGCTCAGCCGAAATAGGTGTTTTTAAAAGGCAAAAGCAACATGACTACCATTTAACAGACAGGTTTTTAACAATATCATTTAAGTCTTTTAATTTTAAGCCTTTTAACCAGCGTGTGCATTTAATATGGTGTTGATTAATAATGTGTATAATTTGGTTTTAATTTTTCTAATAGGTATTAGTAGTATATGTTGTTTTGGACAAGTATAAACATAGATCGTACATAAAACAAAACCTCTTCTTTTCGTTTTTTTTCATAATCTTAACAATGTTTCATTTTAATAAATTGTTTCTGTTTCTAATTTTCCGATAATGACTTTTTTTAAAAAGTCACACACACCCGGACAGTTTTAAATGCCCTACCCGGAGATACAGAGGCGTAGCGACCCTTCCCGGCGCCCGGGGACAAACTTTAAATTTGGCGCCCCCTCAAACTTTCAATTCGCACCACCCCCTCAAACTTTCAATTTGCACCCCCCTCAAACTTTCAATTTTAGCCCCCGTCAAACTTTCAATTTTTTCCCAACCTATTTTGGCGCCCCCTAAGGTCGGCGCCCAAGGACATATGTACCCCCCCTCCCCCCATCGCTACGCTTCTGCGGAGAAAAACCGGGTAGCCTAAATGTAAAGAGAAGAGAGCTAACAGTCACCAAAATTGCCCATGTAACGGGTACCGATGGCTAGTATACATATAAAATGTATTTGTGTAAATGTATTGTGTATTGTGGTGTATGCCTATGTATTGCAATGATTTTTAAAAATACTCATGTAATATGAACTTACTTTTTAACAGGGGTGAGGCTTTCACGTTAGCTTTCTGTAAACGGTCATCAAAACATTCGGCAATGACTTTAGAAGGTAGTGTATATAGTTCAACTAAGTTCAAATACACAGCGTTGATGTAGATACAGAGAATAGAAGCTTCGTGATTAGGACACTTCTCCAACCTTCGTAATTTATCCCAGGTTTTTCCCCGCCGTTACTAATCACAACGTTAACGCTCTGTCGATTCCCTCTCCTATTGGTACTTCTCCCCAACTATAAAACAAATTATACTTATACCTATTAATCTTCAAGCCTTTTCTCGATCCAATACCATATCTCTAACACTATCTTTAAAACTATTTTTAGCTCAATCCCTATTCCATTATATGGATAGTGTAGTCAGACAGATGCTCAGCCAAAATCGGTGTTTTAAAAGACAAAAACATGTCTGAGGTGTAAAGTCTTTTTTTACAAGCTTTTATTTAACTCACTTCCTCGTCAGTCTGTCGTCAGTCGTCAGTCTAGATAGAAACGCCGGAGCGAAAATTCGGACAGTTCTACTTAACAGATACGGTTCACAGTTGGCACGAGGGTCAAGACATGAAGACAAAGAAATCTGAAATTAAATTTGACTTAATTGGATGCCTAATTATTTTTTTATTAATTAATTAAAATTTGGACCGAATTAATAGGCATATCTATCCAAACGCGTCATCACGGCAAAGCGCGTTATCACGTTCAATAGCTGCGTCATCACGTTCAATAGGCGCGCAATGGTTTTTAATCATGAAACTCTATTGCAAATAAAAACATGTAAAGTACTAAAAAATGTTTCTCCAATAAAACGTTTCAATAACAAGCTTTTATGTACTAAAGCACTAAAAAGTAGAAAATAGATTATACACTACAATTTAAATTAATATAAAGAAAAGCGTGGGCCACTTTAGTAATATTAGTAAAGGTATTTAATCTAATATATAAAGCTCAGTTCTGTATGTAATGCATTTGTATGTCGTTGGAATTGTACGAATTTAAAAGTTAGAAAATTATCGTGCGCATTTGTCTAAATTTATGAGCTAAAAAATTACCATTGAAAGTGTTGGGAAATAATTTTCATTTTTCAAATTATAGTAATAATTGTCGGCATGTTCATTAAACACAAGTTTTAAAAAAAATATCATCTTTTACAAAAATTCTAATTATGTCTTTATTTAGTCCTATAGCACTTACTTCCCTTTGATAAATTAGGAAAAACACAATTACTTCCCTTTATAAAACCATTGCATTCCGTGAAAATAATTTACTTTTTAATTACTTTGTTTTGGTGTTGGGAAAAAAAAATAATTACATAATTAGCGGGGATTGATCAAGTGCAAATGTTGTAGGTATTTTACGGATAAGCTTGGAGTATTAAAATTGTTTATTAAATTGAAACAGGCGCGTTCGTTTAAGTGAGTGCAAAAGACTGTGAATAAGTTGGGGTACTATAGTCGTTCATAAAGTAAAATAGGTGATTCCTCCCCGGGCGTTTATGTTCGCGTTAGTGTTTTCTTTGTGTTTAGGTGGGTTTGCGTTAGTGGTTGCGTTTTAATTTGGTTCGTTTTTGTTCTTTCTTTTTTCGTTTTTGTTTGTGTTTTTTTTGTTTGGGTTTGTATTTGTGTTTTTGGTTGGTTTTGCGTTTGGATTTGGTTTGTTTTCGTTTGCTTTTTTCGTTGATTTTTTTTTGTTGGTATTGGTGTTTGTGGTTGGGTTTGTTGTTAGGTTTTTGTTTTTGTTTGCTTTTTTGTTTGTTTTTTCTTTGTGTTTGTATTGGTGTTTGTGGGTGTGGTTGTGTTTGTTGTTAAGTTTGTTGTTTTGGTTTTGGTTGGTTGTGGTTTGGGTGGGCAATGCCGGGTTTATGATGATTACTAAACACACAGGTAATGGTCTTTAACAGGAAGGTTTTTCACAGAAGCCAGAGCAGGGCCTGGCCGGGACGGCTAGTCTAATATATAAAGTTCAATTCTGTATGTTTGTAAAATGTTTGTCGTGGATACTTCCGTGGATTTATGTGAAGATTATTATAGTGCTCATGGTCTAAATTTATGAGTTAAAAAATTACTAATGAAAGTCTTTAAAAACAATTTTCATTTTATATACTTAGAATAATAATTTTCAATTATGAACATTTCATAAAATTTTAAAAAGTGTATCAACGTTTATAAATTTCTAAAATTGTGTCTGAAATGTATTTGCATTTTGTCCTTTAGTTCTCATAACGTCCCTTGATTTGGAAAACACAGCTACTTCCCTTTAAGAACCCATTAAATTGGGGGAAGGAAGAACTTACTTTTTAATACTTTGTTTTGGTGTTAAGAAAAAAAAATAAATAACATAATTAGCGGGGATTGATTAAGTGCAATGTCGTTGGTATTTTTAATACTGCCTTTTATTTACTCTATACACTGGACATACTGTTTACTAATTATTTTTTAAATCAATAACATTTAATAAGCCAGGTCCTCCAAATCCTATATGTTTATTTCTTTCCATTTACGGATAAGCTTGGAGTATTATAATTTTGTTCACTAAATTGAAACAGGCGCATCCGCGGGCGCCCCTGCACGGTTCGATTTGGCGCCCTGGTCTATCATGTGAGCGCTATGCTGCATAATTTTGTTTTAAACAGTGAGATAGACTATGGATAAGAAAGGTTATTATAGTCTTTAAGTGAATCAAATCCGGGTGCTATATGGCGCCCCGGGCCTTCCTGTGTACGCTATGGTACCTACGTGAGTTCAAAAGACTATGAATAAGTTGGGTACTATAGTCGTTTAATAAGTTGAATAAGGCGGTTTCGCCGCACGTCGTCATGGTGCGATAGACTGTGGACACTTTGAGTTTATCTTTGCGTTTGTGTTTTCTTTGTGTTTGAGTTTGGGTTTGCGTTTGTGGTTGTGTTTGCGTTTGCGTTTGGATTTGTGTTTTAGTTTATTTTGGTTTGCTTTTTTTCTTTGCGTTTGTGTTTTCGTTTGCTTTTTTTTCTTTGCGTTAGTGTTTTCTTTGTGTTTGTGATTGTGATTGTGTTTTTGTTTGCGTTTATTTTTGTTTTTGTGTTTTCGTTTGTGTTTGTATTTGCGTTTGTGTTAGGTTTGCGTTGTTTTTTTTGGTTTGTTTTGTTTTTGGTTTTTGTTTTGTTTGGTTATGGTTGGGTTTGTGTTTTGCGTATGAATTTGTTTTCGTTTGCTTTTTTGTTTGCGTTAGTGTTTGTGTTTTCTTTGTGTTTTCTTTTGTGGTTGGGTTTGTCTTTGCGTTTGTTTTTGTGTTTTCATTTGTGTTTGTTTTTTGTTCGTGTAATGTTTGCGTTTTTTGTGTGTTTTGGTTGGTTGTGCCGGATAAATGCTGATTACTTAACACACAAGTTATGGTCCTTTACAGATACGTTTTTTGGAGATGCCAGTACAGGGCCTGGCCGGACGGCTAGTAGATACTAAAGTGACCCACGGTTTTTTTTATAGTAATTTAAATAGTAGTGTCTGATATTTAAGAAGATACCCACGCTTTTCGTTATAGTAATTTAAAATTGTAGTGTATAGTTTATTTTCTACTTTTTAGTGCATTATTTAATGTAGGGTCTGTTTTTTTTGTGATAATAAGTGACTGTAGGGAAGGGAGGGAAAAGTTTAAAATTATCAAATAAACGATGATCTTTGAAACACACAGTTATTCAAGAATAACTGGGTACTCTAGTTACTTTTTTTTTAAAAATTAAATCATTTTCTAAAGCACTGTATTATCTAATTAATGTTTTACAATTATCTCAGTTTTAAAATATTGTTATTTTTTTAGGGACACGGATTAATTGTTCTGAGCCTTGTGGTGTTATTAGCGGTAACTGTCTTCATACTCGCTGGCCAGTCACCTGCCTAACGCAAACGGAACGACATGAGTGGGCGGGATCAGGAGATATTATTGCAGGTATTAGTTTAGTTACAATTTATGTCATGCGATCCATGGGGCAGATGAAGTAGAGTTCATCTGTTTTATGACCGAGCACATGAAGGGTTAGCTTGTTCAGCACTATGCCCAGCCTCTATTACTTTGGCTACCGTGGGTCAAGTACCGATCAGAGCTGGATGGACCAAAGGAGTCCGGTTCAGATTCGCAGTCGAGTGCTTTACCGTAGGGCGACTCCGTCCCAAGTCGTTTAATATTAGTAGGTCTCTATTTCTCTACATCTAGCTACTGACACAATAAAATTAAAAACAGACAATGAAAGCGAATTTTAAAAAATAAAAAACATAACGAGAATGTGTTACATTTAAACACTTTTCGATATTGTATTCTTGATGTTTGTATTATAAAAATAAACCGGGAGTGATCTCCCCTAAACTTTCTCGAATATTCTTATATGAAACCACAGGGGGTGGCAACTCGGGATATAGACATGATTTTTAATCCATGTTAAATATTAAAACTTTTAAAAATAGAATAGCATCTCATAGAAAAAAAAAGAATTGCGCGCCAAGCGAACGCCGAATAAAGATGTGTTATCTGGTTTACACACAACCACGCGGACAGAATTGGATAATCCAGTTTTTCCATCTCGATTACGCATAAAACGCCAAAATTTTGATACATCTGGATTTATAATTTTTGCCCGATTAAAATAAGTCCTCTATATCCCGGATGTGATGAAGGACTGAGGAGTAAAACGGTGAAAACTGTTTAAAATTGCATGTTAATTTTGGGCACGATTTCAATACTTTCTCTATACTCTGTATACGAGAAAGTAAATAAACCGGGAGTGCTCTCCCCTAAACTTTCTCAAATATTCTCATATAAAACAACAGGGGATGGGAACTCGGGATATAGTTATGATTTTTACTCCATTTTAAATACTTAAACTTATTAAAATAGAATAGCATCTCATAGAAAAAAGAATTGCGCACCAAGCGAACGCCGAATAAAGATGTGTATAATAGTGCGGAATATTATTAGAACTTTATAAATTCACATACGTTTTTGAGAAATCGGAAATAGCGAAAATTACTACTTCCGGTCAACGGAAATAACTCAAAATTTGACAGAAGGCAGAAAATTAGATTTTTTACTTACATGTAATCTATCTGAAATAGTACTCAAGTTATAGGCTTTTGGAAAATTCAAAGTAGAAAAAGTACCACTTCCGGTTATGGGAAATCGCTCAAAAGTTGATACGGATCTACGATTTTGATAGTATAATTATATATGAAATGTCATCCACCTAGCTGTAATGGTACTCAAGTTATCGTGTTTACACACACACACACACACACACATACACACACAGAGACATACGGACAAGATTGCAAAACTATGTTTTTCCGACTCAGGGAGGTTCAAAAATCTCGATTTTGTTTTTGCACGATTACAATACTTGCTCTATACTTTGTATATACGAGAAATGAAAAAAAGATTTCAAAATCTTGTGAAATAGCCCGATAGAATGTTAGAGCGTGTTTAGTCAAAGGGCATGTTGAAGTGTAGTTGAAAAAAAAAACATAAATCCAATGAAAAATTTCGACTATCGATGCTTTCAAAGCGTTGCTTCTTATAAGCTGATTTATTTACATCTTTCGATTATTAATAGTTGAATGATACTAGCATTAAAATTCTAGCGCTGTATAAAATTGTTGCTTTTATTTATTTAATGAAACTTGATATATGTAACAATAGGTCATTTAAGTCTTTGTGTAAAAGATGTTAGCTGTTCACTTGGGTAGTGTGTATATTCATTTATATATATATATATATATATATATATATATATATATATATATATATATATATATATATATATATATATATATATATATGTGTGTGTGTCTAAAAGCCTATCGAAACGCATGATTTAATCGGTAATAGATTATACGAATACACAATTTTACACAGTATGTGCAAATTAGAAAATTGTCGGCAAGAATTGAAAATATACTTGCGCCTGTAATATTTTCTACTACAATTCTGGTTGAAACAATGTTACATGTTATGCCAGGGAAATATGTGTCAACAGACGAAAGCATTTTCATACAATTAAAAATGTTGCATTGTACGAAAATTAATATCAGCTATAACAAAATTATTTAAATTAGTTTTAATTCGTTTTAAATTCGTTTTACTAGAGATGTTAATGCCAATTGAAACATTGGGAACAGAATTTATTACTATCAACGTGATTGGGAGGATATTACCAGGTGAAGTGAAGGCCATAACCACTGAACCGAACACACGAATAACTACTTTTGAAGCTGACGGCAAAGAACTATACATGGACATAGAAGAGAGTTGGACTACCAGATTGGTAGGTAACAAAATACTAAACAATTTCTCTTTAATCGAGTTCAAAATGTTTGTGCAAAATAAAACAGAATAACTTATTATTAGCGAATATCCAGAGATGTCCAGAATTGTTTTTAGCATAAAGCAATACCTTATCTCATTAACAAAATATAATATATTGAGTTAATCAGATAAATATGCATAAAAGACCATATATATATCATTACAATCTATATAAAAAGCAAAGTGCTCGTTGTAATAGATTGAAATAATTGTGAGGTCAAGGGAACTCACTCTTCTGTATTAGTTATATTTATAATATTGTTATCTTGAGTGATGTCCCTTGTGTACTTCCTTCCGTCCTCTCTGTGTGTTACCATCGTGGTAGTTAGACCCATTAAATGTGTTATATACAACCACAGGCTTCTGTCGTCAATCTATTATAACTGGCGACGAAGGATAAACATCTACTAGAAAGAGCACCTACTTACGCAAAAAAGAGGTTTGCTAGAGCTTATTAGCTAATTATTTCTAGAATTATGGCGCTGTATGGCCAAATAAAAGAATTTGATGCGAATGATGAAATCATTCAAGATTACCTAGAGAGGTTAAGCTTTTACCTAGAAGCTAACGACGTGACGATAGAAGCCAAAAAGAGAGCTATTTTGTTAACAGTCATAGGGCCTCAACAATTTAGGCTACTAAAGGACTTATGCGCACCAGCTAATCTAACTACCAAGAGCTTTAACGAGCTGAGCAAATTGCTAACAGACCACCATGCGCCTACCCCATCAAAGTTTTTATGTAGAGCTAGATTTGACAGTAGGACTCGTCAACCAAACGAGTCAATATCAGACTATGTTGCTGCTTTACGTCATTTAAGTAGATTTTGTGAATTCGGAGACACGCTGTCTGACAGACTATGTGAAAAATTTGTGACAGGTGTAAACAGCCCTGATATTCAAAGAAAGTTGCTGCTCGAGTCAGATCTAAAATTGGAAAAAGCAATACAACTTGCAATGTCATTCCAGCAGTCATCAGATGCGGCGAAATCTCTTACGCCTTCAGGGATCCATGCAGTAAACAGCAGGTTAGTCAATAAACATCAACCCCATCAGAGCATTCCAACTTATGCTAAACAGCCTGCTCGTTCAAATCCTAGATCTAAATCTAGTGATAATTATCAAAAATGTCATCGATGCAAAGGTCCCCATGCATCTCATCAGTGCAAGTTCAAGTCTGCAACTTGTTATAAGTGCAATGAGCAAGGTCACATTGCCAAGGCCTGCTTTGCAAAGTCTTCGTCTGTTGCTAAATCTAGCCAGTCAAGACAGTACCGCAACCAAAAGCAGCACTATGTTAACTCTCACCAAGACTACCTAACCCAACCAATGAACCACTCTACCTGTGAAAATGCTCAAACTGATTCGCAGCCGGATTTCAACCTGTTCTCTGTGAAATCAATAAGTCATGCTCCCATCAATGTACAAGTTAATATCAACGGTAAGAGCATCAGCTTCCAACTTGACACTGGAGCATCACTAACAGTCATCACAAAGAAAGATTTTGACGCTGTCACAGGAGGATCAGTGCCTCTACAGCCATGTCACAAGTGTCTAACAACATACACTGGTGACAATGTTCCGGTAATAGGAGAGTGTATGGTTCATGTAAGTTATAATGGTCAAAGTGTTAAACTTCCTCTTCTTGTGGTTGAAGGAAATGGACCACCATTACTAGGTAGAGACTGGTTAAGTAATCTTAAGTTAAATTGGGAGAGTATTTGTTCATTGAACAATGGAAAAGAATCTAGTCTTACTTCACTAGATAAAGTTATATCTGAAAATAAATGTGTTTTTGGTAACTCAGGTTTACTAAATGATAGAACAGTGAAGTTAAGCATTAAAGATACAAATCCAAGATACTGCAAAGCTAGAGTTCCACCTTATGCAACGAGGAACAAAATTGAAAATGAGCTAAGTAGATTGGAATCTAATGGCATCATAAAGAAGGTAGACTATTCCGATTGGGCAACGCCCATTGTGCCAGTGTTAAAGAAGGATGGTTCTATAAGAATTTGTGGAGATTACAAAACTATACTGAATAAGCAAATAGAGCTAAATAGGTACCCTATACCTAACATTGAGGAAATTTCTTTGAATTTGGCAGGAGACAAATTCACTGAATTAGACTTTAGTCATGCTTACACTCAACTAGAACTGCATCCAGATTCAAAAGTCTATACGACAATAAACACACATAAAGGACTCTACCAATATGAAAGACTATGTTTTGGCATATCATCTAGCCCTGGAATTTTCCAAGCTGTCATGGACAGTATTTTTAAGGATATTCCAAATGTTTGTGTGTACTTTGACAATGTGTACATAACTGGTAAGAATGACACTGAACATCTTAAAACACTTGATAAAGTCTTGAAAATTGTTGGTGAAAAAGGTTTAAAGATAAACAAAGATAAATGTCAATTCATGCTGACAGAAATTAGTTTTCTTGGTTATATATTAAGCAAACAAGGCATCAGACCTCAACCTGAGAAAACAAAAGCCATTAAAGAAGCACCCAAACCTGAAAATACCCAACAACTAAGAGTTTTTTTGGGCTTAATAAATTACTATGCAAAGTTCATAGGGAATCTGTCTGGTAAACTATCACCACTGTACAAGCTGCTACAGAAAAATGCAACTTGGCACTGGGGTAAACATCAAGATACTGCTTTTAATACAGCAAAAGAGGCTTTGTCTGCTGACACCTTACTAACTCACTATGACCCAGGGAAAAGACTTATATTAACATGTGATGCTTCACCAGTTGGTGTAGGAGCAGTCTTGTCCCACATGGATGAGAAGGGTGACAGACCCATTGCTTTTGCCAGTAGATCTTTGAACCAGGCTGAGAAAAATTATTCTCAGTTAGATAGGGAAGGCTTAGGCATCATTTTTGGTGTTAAGAAATTTCATAAGTTCCTGTTTGGTAGGAAGTTCACCATCTTTACAGATCATAAACCATTGCTAGGTTTATTTGGAGAAAACAAAACCCTACCTCAGCATGCCTCACCAAGAATTCAAAGATGGGCTATCACACTAACTGCATACAATTATGAATTGAAATACAAACCTGGATCTGAGAATAGTGCAGATAGTCTTAGTAGATTACCTTTAAGAAACCAAAGCCTGAGCTATGTACCAGAAGATGTTTTTGTTCTCTTCACTATCATGGATAACTCTAATATAAATGTGAATGATATTAAAAGAGGAACACAAAAAGATGAGTGCTTAATAAAAGTATATGATTACTGTAAGAATGGTTGGCCTGAAGAGTCTGTGAATGATGACTTAAGGCCATATAAAATAAGAAATAAAAACCTTTGTGAAGATAATATAAAAGATGGAGAAGATGCAGTCCATTATCAGTCAGAGTTGCCTAAACAAAGTATTTGTAACTTAATAAATGATTATGGTGATATGGCAATTTCAAATGTTTTAAAGAAAATACATTAGTAAGAAGGAATGTGATCATCAAACAACTTTGCTAACATCATTAGCACTTACAGAAACTAAAAGGGTAACATCAAAAGAAAAAAAAAAAGATTTTTGCCATTTAATACTTTCAGATGCCAATTCAAAAAGTAAATCATGACAAATCATCCATTGAAAGAGAATTTGCAGTTAATGATAATGTGTATCTAAGAAATTATGGGAGAAGGGAAAAATGGATACCAGGTCAAATTGTTCAATGTACAGGACCTGTGTCTTATAAAGTAAAAACAAATGATGGACTTATTGTCCGTAGACATGCAGACCAGTTAAAAATAACTTGTGCAGATAATAAGTGTGAATCTGTCAATCCCACCAAATCTGAACAGTTCACACCAACTCAGTTTGTTCCACAACCAAGTTCTGTTGATATGAGTGAACCAAGTTGTCTGGAGTCAGAAAATGTAAATTCTGGAGTTAATGATTTAAATCCTAGACCTCCTGAGATAGAGAATTCAGATGGTCAGAATCTTGAGTCACCAAATCAGAATCCACTGAGAAGGTCAAGCAGGACAATCAAAGTCCCAAATAAGTTAGACCTATGATTCTAAAGGTCAAAAGGACTTTGACATTATTGTTTTGTATTTTGATTATGTTGTAGCATATTGTGCATTGTTTGTAAGGATGTAATCTACCATAGTGTTCATGTTACAATATAATTGGTGATTTTAGGATACTATCAATTGTTCTATTGAGAGATGTGTTATTGTGTTCTAAGGGTAAAGGGATGTAATAGATTGAAATAATTGTGAGGTCAAGGGAACTCACTCTTCTGTATTAGTTATATTTATAATATTGTTATCTTGAGTGATGTCCCTTGTGTACTTCCTTCCGTCCTCTCTGTGTGTTACCATCGTGGTAGTTAGACCCATTAAATGTGTTATATACAACCACAGGCTTCTGTCGTCAATCTATTATACTCGTGTGCCCAATAGGGCACTTTCCGGTGCCGCAGGCGCTTCAAATTTGGCAGGATCCTGCCTTTGGGAAATTGAACACGGGAAACGGTACCGGTTAGCCGAAAAGTTCACGAAGAGGGGGTCAAAAATGACCTCGACTGACCAGCGCCATATTTGAGCTATATTAAGAAAAAAAACTTGCCCAACGACCCCCCCCCTTTATATTTTGTGAGATGGTAGAAAAAAGCCTAGAGGTGTCAAAAAAAAACTCGGCATATCTGGGAGAACTTCATAAATTGGTCAAAACTGACCAGTTGAATTTCCCTATATAATCTTTGTAGTTTATGTGAAAAACAGGGTAATTTCAACACAAATTTTAGGTTACCTAACCTCTGTTCATCTGGCTATATTTTTTGCATGCACCTCTGTAGATGAAAATGCCGTATGGAAATATTGTTGGTCAGACTCAAAGCCTTCGACCAGGGCTTAAAAATGACCTCGAGTGAAGTTCTCGTTATATGAGAGATATATAAATAAATTGACCAACGATCCCACTAATATTTTGTTAGGTTGTAGATTGACCCTGGAGTGTATCAGAAACACTTTATTCCCCTCGGAAAAATCCCTTAGGGTCTTTAGATTTGTCCAGATGCCATATCTTCTTATAAAAAAAAAATGGTTTGTGAAAAATAAAATGAAGAATACGTCATTCGGGATATGTACAGGGGTTGTAACTTTTTAAAGTAATAATTTTTAAATAATATTTATTTTATTTTATAGAAAAAACAAAAAATCACAAAGTATACCATTCGTTTAAATAAATATTTCGTTATAAATTTAGTTATGTATTGTATTGAAATTGTGAAAATTTATTGCAAAAGTAAATTTATTATAATATTTGATTTATACTATTAATGAAGCCTTTGCGGTTCTAATTACCTTGCGAGTAATAGGTTTGCGAATACACCATTGTTTGCATGACATGAAAATACTCAAACTGTTTAAACTTAGGACTTAAGCACTCCATATAACAGACAATCACCAATTCATTAATAATTAAAACTCTCACATGTTTTTTGTATTAGCTACCTAAGCGAAGTTAGGCAGAATGCCTAGTTATTATATATTTAAAGAAAATATTTTTTTCTCCTCTTTAGTGCATTATTACATAAAAGCGTGTTATTAAACCGTTTTTTTACTTTCTCGTACATACGAATTAATAGAGACAGTCTTGTAATCGTGGAAAAATATAATCGAGATTTTTTAAAATCTCGACGTTTTATAGCTCCCTTAGTCGGAAAAACATAGTTTTGCAATGTTGTCTATATATCTGTGTCTGTGTATGTGTGTGTGTGTGTATGTGTGTGTGTGTCTGTAAACACGATAACTTGAGTACCGTTACAGCTAGGCTGATGAAATTTTTATATATGTATTATACCAAAATCGTAGGTCGGTGTCAACTTTTAAGCGATTATTGATAAACGGAAGTGGAACTTTTTCTACTTTCAATTTTTCAAAAGCCTATAACTTGAGAACTATTTCAGATAGATAAATGAAATTTCACAAATAAGTAAAATATCTTGTTCCCTGCCTTCTATCAAATTTTGAGTAGTTTCTGTCGACCAAAAGTAGTAATTTTTGCTATTTCCGATTTCTCAAAAAACGCATGTAAATTTAAAAAGTACTAATACTATTATACACATTTCGTTTGGTGTTCGCTTGGTGCGCAATTATTTTTTCTACGAGATTCTATTCTTTTTTTAAAAGTTTAAGTAAATAAATAGATTAAAAGTATTGTCTGTATCCCGAGTTGCCATCCCCGTAGTGTTAAAAAAAATATTCGAGAAAGTTTAGGGGAGAACACTCCCGGTCTATTTACAATTGTTTTTAAGTACTTAAAATCTTTCAACACAATAGGATTGTAAGTTTTAAAAAGAAGGTTAACAACTTCTTGTTTTGTACTTGCCAGATAGCGTTTTTTTCTTCTTTTTTTTAAAACCAAATATAAGTATTTTTACAAGCTTTTATTTAACTCACTTCCTCGTCAGTCGTCAGTCTGTCGTCAGTCTGTCTAGACCGAAACGCCGATGTGAAAATTCAGACAGTTCTACTTGACCGATACAATTCACATTTGGCACGCGGGTCAAGACATGAAGACAATGCAATCTGAAACTAAATTTGACTTAATTGGTTCCCTAATTTATTTTTTTATGAATTAATTAAAATTTGGACCGAATTAGTAGGCATGTCTATCCAACCACACCACACGCGTCATCACGTTCAATAGCTGCGCCATCAGGTTCAATAGCTGCGCCATCACGTTCAATAGACGCGCAATGGTTTTTAGTCATGTAACACTATTGTAAATAAAACATGTAAAGTACTGAAAAAAAATTCATAAAAAAACGTTTTAATAACAAGCTTTTATGTACTAATGCACCAAAAAGTAGAAAATAAATTATAGACTACTATTTAAATAACTATAAAGAAAAGCGTGGGTGTCTTCCTTAACATTAGTGAAGGTATCCAATAGATACTAAAGTGACCCACGCTTTTCTTTATAGTTATTTAAATAGTAGTCTATAATTTATTTTCTACTTTTTAGTGCATTAGTACATAAAAGCTTGTTATTAAAACGTTTTTTTAATGAATTTTTACCAGCTATTATTTAACTTACTTCCTCGTCAGTCTGTCTAGATCGAAACGCCGGAGCGAAATTACCGGCACTTCTACTTGACAGATACGGTTCGTAATTGGTACGTGGGTCAAGACACGAAGACAATGCATCGTGACACTAAATGTGACTTAATTGGATGCTTAATTATTTTGACCAAATTAGTAGGCATTTTTATCCAACCACGTCACATGCGTCATCACGTTCACTGGCGCGTCATCACGTTCAATAGGCGCGCAATGGTTTTTAGTCATGAAACTATATTGTAAATAAAAACATGTAAAGTACTAAAAAGTTTTTTCACAAAAAACGTTTTAATAACAAGCTTTAATGTACCAATGCGCTAAAAAGTAAAAAATAAATTATAGGTCTAAACTACTATTTAAATAACTACAAAGAAAAGCTTGGGTCACTTTAGTATCTATTGGATA
Organism: Physella acuta; assembly: GCF_028476545.2. Lineage (NCBI taxonomy): Eukaryota > Metazoa > Mollusca > Gastropoda > Physidae > Physella > Physella acuta. The sequence goes on from NW_026731577.1 coordinate 299,623, forward strand.
CCTTTACTAATATTTAGGAAGAGACCCACGCTTTTATTTATAGTTATTTAAATAGTAGTCTCGGTCTATAATTTATTTTCTACTTTTTAGTGCATTGGTACATTAAAGCTTGTTATTAAAACGTTTTTTATGATTTTTTTTTAAATTGGTAAAAAATAAATAAATAGAGAAGTTGCTTACGCTGTTGTTATTTTATTTTAAATCGTAGACAATGATAATGATAGACTACAAGATGTAGGGTAGCTAGAAAAAAAGCCTACTTTAAATTGTAATTTTTTAAAAAGAAGCTGACAGCTTATTATTAGCCAAATCGTTTGAATCCGCAACAAGTTACCATAAACGCCGTTACAATATTAATATAATATTATTAATGGCTTGGCCTCCCGATACTTAATTGGGTTAGTTGTGTTAATAGAAAATAATTGTATAGTCCGCGCGTTTGTATATTAAATGAATATAGGCCAACTTCTATGGGCTAAACGAACTTATTTTATATTAAATACTACTAAAGTCATTAGTAATAGATATTAAAGTATGGATGTAAAGTTAAAACATATAGACAAGCCTTTTATTATTAAACTATTATTGAGAAATAACAGCAATTACTCAATAAAACTCTAACTAACTAATAATTAAATCGTACATTAAAAGTAGTATTAAGTAGATTTCTAGTAATAGTAGACCATAGTATATTGTATTGAGCCACTGAAACTTACCAACTTGTATTAACAAAGGATTGGCAACTTTGCACTATATGTTTAAGTTTGCATTTTTACTTTCTCGTATATACGAAGTAGGCCTATAGAGAAAGTCTTGTAATCGTGCAAAAAAAAAATCGAGATATTTACAAATCTCGACGTTTTACATCTCACTAACGAAAAAACATAATCTTGCAATCTTGTCCGTATGTCTGTGTGTCTGTCTGTCTGTCTGTCTGTCTGTCTGTATCTGTGTCCGTGTGTAAACACGATAACTTGAGTACCATTACAGCTAGGTGGATGAAATTTCATATATAAGTATTTTATCAAAATCCTAGATCCGTATCAACTTTTGAGCTATTTCCGATAATCGAAAGTAGTACTTTTCCTACTTTTAATTTTTCAAAAGCCTATAACTTGAGTACTATTTCAGATAGATAAATGCAATTTCACGTATAAGTAAAAGATCTAATTCTCTACCTTCTGTTAAATTTTGAGTAATTTCCGTTGACCGGAAGTAGTAATTTACGCTACTTCCGATTTCTCAAAAAACAAATGTAAAATTTTAAAGTACTAATAATATTGCGCACTATTATGCACTTTTTATTTGGCGTTCACTTGGTGTGCAATTAATTTGTCTACGAGATTTTATTCTATTTTTAAAACTTTAAGTATTTAAAATGGATTAAAATTATGTATCTAGCCCGAGTTCACATCCCCTGTTATTTTATATAAGAATATTCGAGAAAGTTTAGGGGAGATCATTCCCGGTTTATTTGCGTTTGCATTTGTGTTTGCATTGTGTTCATGTTGTATTTTTATTTTATTTTGTGTTCTTGTTTTCTTTTGAGTTTGTGCAGTGTTTGTGTTTGTGTTGTGTTGTGTTTGTGTTGTGTTTGTGTTGTGTTTGTGTTGTGTTTGTGTTGTGTTTGTGTTGTGTTTGTGTTTAGTTTTGTTCTGTACCAAAGTTGGTACATTTAAAAAAGATTTACCGTGGCGGCACACGGGTATGCAGCTAGTATAATATATATATATATATATATATATATATATATATATATATATATATGTTACCGAGTCTATTTACTTGTAGTGCCAAATGTTACCGATTTCACTGCTGACAGCGCCAAATGTTACCGAGTCTATTTATTTGTAGTGCCAAATGTTACCGATTTCACTGCTGACAGCGCCAAATGTTACCGAGTGTATTTACTCGTGCTACCTTTGACCAGCACACAACATCGACCACAATATAGATACTCGGAAATGCAGGTTTACATTGATCTCTTTATTACATGAATCAATAGAAATGCTCCACATAACAATGCATCAATGTTCCACAAGAATACAATGAACCAACTGACCCCCACTGTCCTCACTAGTCCTCACATAACAGAATGCACGTGTCCATCGTTCCTATCCTCACATAACACAATACGTCTACACCGTTCAGCCTCCAACTTGGTACTGCACGTATCTACAGTTCAGGCTTCTACTCTGTTCTCCCTCTTACTCCCAGTCGCCTTCCTATTATATCCCCTCGTATTCGTAATCGTAATCGGTTCTATCCGTTACATCATAGCTATGTTCAGTCCGATTATCTCGCCCCCAACTACTACGCAGTTGTCTTGTACTAGTCTTTATTAGACTTTTGTTATCAGTCCACACCACCTGCACTATTGCATCAGACTGTGAACTGCGCAGCGGCTTATCGTATCGCTTCCCAATATACGCCGTGGCTTTGTGTTCTTATCAGTCCACCACCTGCACTATTGCGTCAGACTGTAATGCGTTCTTACAATAGTCTTTAGTTGACAGACTGTATTACGTTCTTATCGTCTCTGGTAACTACACTAGTTACATCCAACCCCGCCTTTTTTGTGTGTTTTCAACCACAAACAACGCTTGGCAGGTGCACTCCTCCAATGTCAAACGTAACACCGTAAAAAAAAATTTACTGTTCCACTCACTGTCAATTAAGATTGACAGTTATCCCTATTTCAACATATCAAATGTGTCTACATCATATTCCTCAGAAACAAAGCAGTTCTAGAATTCACATCCACCCCCGCCTTTTTTCGTTTGGTGTCTTCACCAGTTCATTTTTATAGCTTTTGAACAGTCTGCTCTCATCCCAACGCGACCATGAAAGAATTGATGGTTGCTGACGAAAAATTTCGTATTCTTTCTGTTTCTCAAACTTCTCCGCGGACCACTTATCTGATGGTCTACTGTCTCTCTGCTTCTGGGAGGACCGGGATCCTCATTGTTGCCGTTATCCTTCACTTGTGTATCGCTGTTTTGCTGTTTATGGTGACATGGTTCCGGGATAGGTATGTGAATTTCCGTGTAAGTTTCCGGTTCCCTAATTGTGTTAGGTTTCTTTGTGTGTAAATGCTCTTCTTGACTATGCCAATATTTCTTTAATTGAGCAATATTCGCCCACCGATCCGATTTGGTGTGATTGGTGGGTCTTATTTTAAAGGGGCCACCTGCTACTTTAGGCATCTCCACGACTTGCCATATCTCCTGTCCCCAGAGGTCGTGGATTTTGTTTCTGCCTAATGGGTGGCTACGCAGTAATACTTTGTCGTTCAGTTGGAGTGGCGGGTCTTTTGTCTGTACCGGCGGTTCTCTTCGCCGTGCTTCATGTTCTAGTCTTCCTTGTACCACCCTGTACATTTCTCTTATTCGTCTCATATGTTCATTCACATATTCCAGTGCGGTGTATGAGCCAGTCATACTTTCCTTTTTCCCTAGGAACAAGTCAAGAGGGAGTCGAGCCTCCCGTCCGAACAGTAACATGTGTGGCGAAAAGCCGGTTGTGGCATGGGGGGTGCAGTTGTATAGATATACCAACTCTGGGAGAAAATCAGGCCAACGTTTTTTCTGTTCAGGTTCTAGAGTACGCAGCAAATCATGCATGCTGCGGTTGAACCGCTCGCACTGTCCGTTTCCTTTAGGATTATATGTGGTTGTTCTAGATTTGTTGATCCCGTAGTGGCTGCACAGTTGGTTAATTACTTCTGACTCGAAGGCCCTTCCTTGGTCAGAGTGTAATTGTATTGGTATGCCATATTTGGTGAACCAGTGTTCTATTAAGACCTTTGCCACTGTTTTGGCCGTCTGATCTCGTGTGGGCACCGCGACAGTCCATTTGGTGAATACGTCAGTCATCACCAACACATATTCCGTCCCATCCGATGATTGCTCCAACGACGTAAAGTCCATAGCCACAATCTCTAGTGGTTTTGTCGCCAGTAAGTGTCCTGATGGCTGTCTCATTTTGACAGCTGGCATTTTCGCATGCTGACACCTCACACAAGCCTCACAATGGCGTTTGACCTCCATCTCCATATTGGGCCAGTAGCACCGCCGTCGTAATATTTTGTGCGTCCTGTCCTGACCCTGGTGTCCCGCCCTGTCATGTGCCAACTTTAGCACTTCTTCTCGTAACTGTCCAGGCACCACCACCTGGTGTATTGTCCCGTCTATTTGGTCATGAATTCTCCGCATGAGAACACCATCCTTTATACTGAGACGGTCCCACTGACTCAGTAGTTTCTTTGTTTCCCGACCAAACTGTTCTCTTTCCCTTCTTCTTGGGAATTTTTGTTCCTGGACGTATTTCAATAGCGGCTGTAACCCACTATCCGTTCTCTGGGCATCTCTTATCTCTTTATGATTAAGGCAATTAAAATCACTGATGTCCATATGACGGGGCTCTGTGGATATGTGCTCCACCCCGGTCTGCCCGTTTTGCATCATTTGCACCCCGTGAGGGATATCTGTTGACGCTCTGACCTCACATATTCCTGTCAGCGTTTCTTCCTCATCGCCCGGTCTCTCGTAAGGATTCCTTGATAAAGCGTCCGCATTGCCATTGGACCGCCCCGGGCGATATTTTATCTCTAGGTCAAAGAGTGCCAATTCTGCTGCCAATCGCTGTTCGATGGATCCCAACTTTGCTGTCTGTAGGTGACTCAGGGGGTTATTGTCAGTGTATACTACACATTTAGCACCTAATAGATAGTCCCTGAATTTTTCAGTCACAGCCCATTTTAATGTCAAAAGTTCTAATTTCATGGCGCTGTAATTTGTCATGTTCTTCTCTGATTGCTTCAGAGCTCGACTGGCATACGCAATAACCCTGAAACCTTGCTCTTGTTGTTGTGATAGTACAGCTCCCAGACCTTTAGAGCTGGCGTCAATTTCTAGCCGAAATGGTTTGTCAAAGTCTGCGTATCCTAATATCGGCGCCTCGGTCAAAGCATTTTTCAGTAGCTTAAACGAGTTCAGGCATTCCTCAGTCCATAATTCACCTATCAGTTGTGTTTTGCCTTTCTTTTTCTCCTTACTGTGTTTCTTTGTCATTTTGTTTACCAAGTCATGCAACGGTGCGGCAATTTTTGCAAAACCAGGTACAAATTTTCTATAATAGGAAGCAAAGCCCAAGAATGATCTGACCTCTACTGTGGTTGTTGGCTGTTTCCATTCTTTAACAGCTGCAATTTTATCTGGGTCAGTGGCGATGCCATCAGGCGAAATCACATAACCCAAAAAACGTACCGATTTCAGACCGAAGCCGCATTTGTCTGGGTTCAGCTTTACTCCTATCTCTCTTAGACGGATACACACTTGTTCTAATCTTTCTAGATGGTCCTCCCAAGTTTTTGAGTAAACTAGTATATCATCCAAGTACACCAACATTATTTGAAATAGAAAGTCACTCATAGCACTCTGCATTACTCGCTGGAATGTAGCAGGCGCATTAGTTAGACCAAACGGCATACGGGTCCACTCGTACAGTCCTAGTGGAGAAATAAATGCAGTCTTATGTTGATCGTTAGGGTGCATGGCCACTTGGCGGTAGCCACTAGCCAAATCTAAGGTAGAAAAAAAATCTTGCTCCCCCCAACGCATCAAGACATTCATCATACGAGGCAAGGGGAATGCATCCCTTCTTGTGATATTGTTCAATTTCCGGTAATCACAATACAGTCTTATCTCCCCTGACTTCTTTTTTACAACTACTATCGGTGCCGCATACGGGCTTGTGCTGGTTGTAATAATTCCCTTTTTTAGTAAATCGTTCAGGTGTGCTTTCACCGCCGAGTAGTGACTTGGTGGTAATCTTCGATAGGGTTGCGCCACAGGCTTGTCTTCCAGTAAGGGTATCTGGTGTTTTATTACTTCCGTGTACCCCAAATCACCCTCGTACGAGGCAAATATATCCCTGTACTTATTCAGCAATTCATTTAATTTTGGGTCCTCAGTTTCCGGGAATGTATATGATCGGCCATCCTCTTTCTTCACCTCGGCCGTCACATTGACCGACCTAATTGTTACTTCATTACTGCTGGTATTGATCAGTTCGATGCACTGTGCCGACTTTTTTAACTCGACGTTCTGTGGTACTCCTACCAGAGTGTTAGGCGGTACAGAAATTTCCTCATCCAATACATTTGCCACTAACCCTAGAACCAGTCCATTTTCCGCTGATGTGTATGTCCGCAGTAACACGACGCCTGCCCTCAGTGCGGCGCCACATGGTTCTATCATCACATCACCATTCACGCTTTTATCACCAATTTGTAATGTGATTGCCTTGACCGTGTTTGCCGGGACTGATGTCCTTCCTCTGGTCTTGGCAAACCTGGCCAACTTGGATCCCCGACCTGGTGTGGGCGATCCGACAATATTTGTAAGAAATTCTGGCAACTGGCCAAGGATATTCATGCCCAACAGGCAAGGTATATTTGACACATTTGTCTCTAGGTTGTGTTTCGTAACGAACACCCCAACCTGCTTCAACCTATGCCCGCCACCACGACATCCGCCAGAAAATAGCCACAGTATGGAATGGTTAATCCATTAGCCGTCGTCAGGCGCATGCATGTGTCAGACCTTAAACCATGGTCTTTTCCTTTCATCCATTTGGTGTAAAATTTTTCCGTAATTGTCGTCACCTGGGAGCCTGTATCAACAATTGCCTTGACCGCGATGTCCCCGATCGTGATCATCATCTCGGGACAGACTCCCATCATTTTGTTTCTTGGGCCATAACCTCGCCCCTCTGTAGCCTGACCCTGCCTTACAGAGGACGACCGTTTCCCTGACAGTACCTTGCCATATGTCCGGGTTGTGAGCAGGACAGACAGATTGGTCGACCGTCAGCTGTCCACTGGAGTGATGGACCAGCAGGTCGCGGCTGTCCAACCTGTCTATGTTTTGTCCCGTTTTTGCCCTGATTCTCTGCTGTTGACCTGCTTTCTAACCTCTCCAATCGTTGGTCAACCTTATCCAGGTGGGCCAACAGTTGAGCCATCATGGTTTCGATCGTGCCGGTCCATGTGGGTGGGGATTGTTTCTGTTCCGGCACAGAGACTTTGTCTACCGAGCAGTTCGATTCGTCCTCATACTCGGACCTGCGGATCGCTGAGTTCCTGACCTGAAGGAAGGTCAACTGTGGGTCTTTGTAGACCTCTTCTTTCAAATCTCTCCTTAAGATAGGGGTTGCTAGCCCTTCGATGAAATGGTCCCTCAGTAGGCGCACATCAATGTCGCGTGTTTTGCCTTTTACAGCGTCAAAGACCCTGTTCATTCGGTGTGAATATTCCATCACACTCTCCGCCATTCTCTGCTTTAAGCCTACGAACCCCGATAGCAGTTGCGATCCCGACCGTCTCTCCCCAAAGGTCTCTACAATTAGATCTAGCACCTTATCTGGATCTGTTTGGAGGGCTTTATCATGGCATTTGACCTCCGCCCTAACCGTCTCCCCTATACTGCTCATCAACAACCTTAATCTTTCCTCTGGTGACATGTATCTCGATGCCCAGGCAGCTTTGACCTCTTCACTGAACCTGTTAGTTAAGGTTGCATCACCGTCCCCGTAAAATTTGTTGACGTGGGACTCTCTGGGCAGGACCACAATATGGGTCGGCTTTTCGTCCAGATTAGACATTCTAATTTTAATTCTTTGAGTAAAAAAAAAAGACCTTTCCTACCGTGTATGTAAGAATACTTTTCCCTGTTCCTGAATGTCCGAATTCACACACACGAAACACAGTTATTAACTAGGTTGATAATGGGTGCCTAAAGCGGCTGGTCTAGTTGAATTCTTCTGCTCGACAACGCCAAATGTTACCGAGTCTATTTACTTGTAGTGCCAAATGTTACCGATTTCACTGCTGACAGCGCCAAATGTTACCGAGTCTATTTACTTGTAGTGCCAAATGTTACCGATTTCACTGCTGACAGCGCCAAATGTTACCGAGTGTATTTACTCGTGCTACCTTTGACCAGCACACAACATCGACCACAATATAGATACTCGGAAATGCAGGTTTACATTGATCTCTTTATTACATGAATCAATAGAAATGCTCCACATAACAATGCATCAATGTTCCACAAGAATACAATGAACCAACTGACCCCCACTGTCCTCACTAGTCCTCTCATAACAGAATGCACGTGTCCATCGTTCCTATCCTCACATAACACAATACGTCTACACCGTTCAGCCTCCAACTTAGTACTGCACGTATCTACAGTTCAGGCTTCTACTCTGTTCTCCCTCTTACTCCCAGTCGCCTTCCTATTATATCCCCTCGTATTCGTAATCGTAATCGGTTCTATCCGTTACATCATAGCTATGTTCAGTCCGATTATCTCGCCCCCCAACTACTACGCAGTTGTCTTGTACTAGTCTTTATTAGACTTTTGTTATCAGTCCACACCACCTGCACTATTGCATCAGACTGTGAACTGCGCAGCGGCTTATCGTATCGCTTCCCAATATACGCCGTGGCTTTGTGTTCTTATCAGTCCACCACCTGCACTATTGCGTCAGACTGTAATGCGTTCTTACAATAGTCTTTAGTTGACAGACTGTATTACGTTCTTATCGTCTCTGGTAACTACACTAGTTACATATATATATATATATATATATATATATATATATATATATATATATATATATATATATATATATATATATATATATATATATATATAAACATTACGGTCAAAACCCGAATTGCGGCCAAAGCACGCATTGGCTGGCTCTCTTGTCCAAAGCCCGTAGAGCTCAGCACTGAGAGCGTATTTCGTACATTGCCCGGCCAATGCACGCACTGGCCGGGATGTCATGGCCAATGTCTTATCTACACTAAGTTGTAATCGCGTGTTCATTTTTCTTCGTGCGATTTCATTGTGAGTAACGTATTGTTTGGCTCTTGTTTGTATATCATTCTATATGCAATGCGAAATGGACCAAAAGGCCGTCAGAACAAGAGGAAGGCGAGATTCATCCGCAACGTCAGCAGTACTAAATATATGACTGTTTCCTTTTGGCCTGTAGAAGATTCCGACCTCTGAATCATAACTGTCATTCACGTATTTGTATTGGGTGTGTGAAAGCTGGAAATGCAGACCAACATTGATTAAACATAAATTTCCATGAGAATATTATAATGTCGTTATAGAGCAGACTGTTGCCACTTGTTTGTTTGCAGACGCAAAAAGGAAAAAGACGATTTCAAACAACTTTGTTTAGGGAGTTATTAATAACATACAGAAGTTAAACTAGGTCAAACTAAAAACAGTAAGCACGGCATAAGCGTCAAAAAAATCAACACCTCCATCCTCTTAGGTGTCATGCATAAATGAGGCCCACAAGCAGTTGGATTTCCACTTGCGTCCATTTAAAGAATGGCATCACTGGCCTCTATACCCGATATAAACGTTCACTAAAAGTAAAGGCCTATAAGTGTTTTTAAAATTTTAAATCATGGAGAGTCTGTACCAGATTAATTTCCTATAGTTTGTTTAGGCCTAATTTAGGCCTGAACGTTGAATACTGTATTATTAGGCCTAAATAGGTCTGCCGCGACAAAATTTCCAATTGAGTTGGGTTAAAATAACACGGGCACATTATTTGTGCAGCTTTGTTTTTGTTATAAAAAATACAGAGTATATTTTATTGATTGTGATGTCCACATAGACCCTCCCCACTTCCATCCGTATGCTATCCACACTTATCCAAAATTGTCTAAAGTTTTAGTTCCCTAAGTTGATGATTTCTTATATTCTTAAGATAAATCTATCATAGGTCGCCGAGGAAATTACAAGCTAATTAATTAGGCATAACGGTTTGTGGCCTATTTTGATTTTCAAAAAATTTAAAGTTATGAGTTTACAATTGGTGATAGAACGCACGATTGCTGACCCAATATATCCTGAGCCCTGATCCCAGGCTCAAATTCGATAACATCCAACACAGATGGGTAACTAGATCCGTCTCATATTTTTAAAACTACTAAAGGGGCTAGACGTAAATCTAGAACTGATCAGAACGTCTCATTTGCTAAGAACAACTAAATATGTGTACTTTATCTAATATTCCCAATGCTCACCAGGCCCTAATAAGCAACTATGAAATTAATCTAGGGAGTTTTAATCCCAATAAGTACATCTAAATATCCTGCTTCTAACAGAATGAATATCCAAAACAAACAATTTCGCTTTAAATGGAAATTTACTTTAATTGAAAAGAGAAAATGTGGGGGCCTTGACTACAGCCCTCTAAGCTCCCCTTATCCCTTAATCCACCACGAAGTACTGGTAGTGTTTCAAAGCAAAACATTTTCAGGGAACGCCAAACACAATGT